>NW_010299149.1:30065-49935 GCF_000700745.2 Antrostomus carolinensis | reverse complement strand
CAGGACAGTGAGTGGGGGTGTCCAACATCTTTGGAAGGCCAACTTGGATCAGTTATCATCTTCCATGAAGCACTGCAACCTCCTCAGGTGAAAGCATTATATTTAGCAGGTAAGTGTGGATTGTACTGGTCTTAGTGTAATAATGGGGATTAGTTTGAACTTTTAACTTCTTCATTATGTGTCTGTGTAGAGCAAATCCAGAAGAACTGCAGAGCTAACCTAAGTGAGAGAGCCTTATAACAATTAAGCTTGAAATGGAATGTTAAGTATTTTGCAAAGTTTTATTTTTAATGTTATGTTTGCATAAGCGCATCTACTTATCATATGTACAGACCTCCCAAAATAAAAATACTAGCTAGTATTTTCTTTCATAAGTTCTTAATTTTTGTTACTGTTTGCCTACATGTGAGTTTACAGTTGAGACTCTTTAAAGTAGTGCTGTTGTTTTGATAGGCCACTTAAAGGTGATTTATGTTTGAGGTTTTTTCCACAAGAATCAATTAATAATTAAGGAGTCATTTAAAGAAAAATTCTGATAAGCTATGTCTTACAGTTCAAGGTCTTGAAGTATTAAGTTCCTTAATGACTTGAGGTTGTTAGAGATTAGCATAAAAACACTTCCATGATTTAAAGAAAGTATTTTGTATTACCTAACAAAACTATCTTGAAGATTAGTAATTTTCTGGATGTTTGGGCTTGATGACAGAAGGGTTGGTGACAAATATGAGACTTATTTGTACAGACAGAAACATTAGAGTTCTCTGAATGTATAAGGAAAACCTTCTGGTATAGTTTAGCTTTTTATCAATAATATATTTCTTTTTAAGCAGACACTATGGAATGAATTATTTAAGTCATAAAGATTACTTCAAAGCATGTCTCAAATAGGTATGGTTCAGAGTGTCGTATTTGTTGTTGCAACAGGCCAACACTAATACCCAGTGTTTATGTTATAAATATATATTTTTATTTATTTTTTTTTAAATAGGTCCAAACTGTTTAACTCCATGGAAGTCTCAAGAGGCTGAAGTAGCAGATCTCCCCAGTAAGGTGCTGCTTCATTATACACCAAAGGTATTAAACAATACATAATTTCTTTGTTTACACAGTGTGCAGTAATTTCAGAATATGTTCTAGATGGTCTTTTTTTTGTTTGTTTTGCTTTGCTATTGCTGTTTCATAGAACAGGTGGGTGTGCCATCTTTATGCTGTGGTTATTATGGGAAGGTAAATAGCAGTGAGAGCATTCTTGAACTGTAGTCTTGTGCAGAGATAGTAGGTTTTGTTCTTGTTTGACAACAGGACGGAATTGTCTTGTCCAATTGTGAATGTCAAATCTTAAGATAACATATATGATGTCCCACATGTTCCAAATTGTTTAAGTACTTTAATATCAACACAATGGCACTAACTTCCTGAACTGTTATGCATCATTCAAAAATCTTATGTGCTCAAGAATCTGTAACTTGTTTCCTAAATGATATTGTAGCCTCTTCATTTGTTTAACAGGCCTGCAGAAACCCAATTTGTCTTGACCTATCTGCAAATCTTTTACATGGAAGACTAACTGGAAACAAAGTAGTGAACTGGGACATCAAGGTAAATAAATACATACTGTAGAAGCAGAACCTGATGTAAATGTGACAGTAGTTGTATACATTCACCTGATTTTTGAAATACTGGAAGTTGTTATCATAATGCAAATGAAGTTTAGCAGATACAGCATGTTTTTGTAATGACAATTAATGGGTTAATGCTGTAGCTGGACTAGTATTACATTATATTTATTGAGAACTCAGAAGAGCTGCTGCTTTTAATGTAATACATAATGCATTAAGAGAAGAGAAGGCTGACGGGAGATCTCATAGCGGCCTTCCAATACCGGAAGGGGGCCTACAATAAAGCTGGGGAGGAACTTTTTATAAGGGCAGGTAGTGATAGAACAAGGAGAAATGGCTTTAAACTGAAAGGGAGTAGGTTTAGATTAGATATTAGGAAGAAATTCTTCACTGTGAGGGTGGTCAGACACTGGAACAGGTTGCCCAGAGAAGCTGTGGCTGCTCCTCCCTGGAAGTGTTCAAGGCCAGGTTGGATGAGGCTTTGAGCAACCTGGTCTAGTGGAAGGCATCCCTGCCCATGGTGTTGAGGTTGGAACTAGATGATCTTTAAGGTCCTTTCCAACCCAGACCATTCTATGATTCTATGGTTCTATGATTGTGTGGTAGCTGACTACTCTTCATAATCTGTTCAATGCATATTGTTTATTGAAAGCATTTTATAATCTCTAAGGGATTCTGTCATGGTTTCCTTGCAGTTTTAAACTCTGAATTAGATTAAGATTAGTAGGCTTAAATTAACACTTGTGACTTTTGCTTGTGCTAGTCACAGTAAAAAATATTAATGAATTGCAGACTAACTATATCAGAAAATCAGGTGTGGAGTTAAATTATTATAAGAATCTAGTATTTTTTTTAAGAGATAAGTGAATCCAGTTATTTACTTTTGGTTTGAGGTTAGCAGGACTAGATGATCTCACAGTCTTAAAAGCCTCACTTCAGAGAAAACACCAAATACTCACTAAACTGTTATACCTTATTATGTCTCTGCTATACACTAATTGTCCAATATTTTTTCATTATTGTTAGATACATTGGGATGTCTGATTCTTACAGGCTATACAAACCATCTTTGTTTAACTTTTACTAACAGCTGTAATCACAGTACTGCTGATATGTTAGTATTGGAGCTTAAAATTTAACATTTTGTGGCTAAACTTGTTTCTAGTCTCCTGCTCAAACATTCTGTTACAGCAAAACTGTCCTACATGTTGGTTTTTGGGGTTTTTGTTTTGTTTTCTTAACCAACACATAGAATTGATGTTTAATCAATTAATTTCTTAGTCTCGTGCCACTGACAATTCATATCTGGCTTTATACTATAGAATTAAAACTCACAAATTTGTCAAATTAATGCTGCCAATGAGATTAGTATTAGTGCTTTAACTTTCTTGATGCTCCACAAACAGCATACCATATAGACAAGTTATATGTCTGTTAGATGTCTTCTGTGTAAACTAGCAGATGTTCTACATACTATGGAAGTTATGGAGAGGACAAAACAATGAAATGCACACCAGCTTAATAAATACCTTTGTGTACCTGTCTGTTTTTTTTCTTCCCCTGATTACTAACACATATTAATATAAAAAAAATCAAAGTCAAGCTTAGCTCTGTGCATGAGGAGATCAAGTTATTTGCAGCATGAGAGTTTGATCTAGAAACAGTGACATGAATAAGGATTTATTTATTTTTTTTTAATTTAGATAGAATACATCCAATTCTGGATTATAGGCAGAATCTTTGATTAAGGGCTTTTAGCTTTGAGAAAAAAATAAAATTGAAAGTCTGAGTGAAGAAAAGTTGTCAGTAAAATACAACATCTTTTTTTTGTCTTGAGGAAAAATGTCTGAACAAATAAATACTGCAATTTGTTCTCTTCACCCAGTAGTGGGAGGAGGGATGGATGAGAAGTGTTTATATCTCTAGCTTTATGGGAAAGCATGTTGTGAGTACAAGTTTTAGGAGAATCATTCATTAACAAACATAAAAGGGTTTAGCACCCTTTTGAGGAGTACTAGAGTGAGGGAAAAACACAAGAGCTGATCAGGAGCTCGTGAGGAGATAGGTACAGCCTAGAAGGAGCTACAGTTACTGCTGTCTTGTGGTTCAGACAAATTCTGGTTTTCAACTTTAAGCTGATTTCTCTTTCCAAAAGCTGCAGGTCTATGACTCCTTTTGTTTTGCTCAACAAATGTAGAAATCTTCATCCATGAGAAATTTTACAGATTTAAAAAACTTTCTTAATTTAACTGTTCAATTTTGTTAAATTCACCTTAATAAAGAGGATTTAGGAGACTTGAATTTTAAGAGGCTTAGAATTGAGGTGTGTGTAAAGTTACTTTAAAAATAAAATAAAAATCTTTTTTTAAATTTTTTAACTGACTGAAGTTGAAATCATGCAGGAATTAAAGCACAAATGTGTATAATCTTTTCTTACTTCTTGCTACAAGTAACTTAGAAATCAGACAAACACGTTTTTCCTGTTTTCAAATACATTTAGCAGAAGATTCTTTCTAAGATTTGTATCCTTCAGTTTCCCGTGTTTACGTAGGGGGAGAAGGAAGGAAATGTAAAACCACACTTCCAAAACAAGAGCTGACAGAAAGGCATGTGTGTTACTGCAGTGTCAAAAACTTGGGGAGCTCTGTTGTTAAACACAATGTTTTAAACTGGTTTCAAAGTGGCATATCAAACATTCTGATTAATTAGTGAGTATGTAAGGTTCCTTGTGTTTAGAGTATATTTCTGTTATGTAGTTTAGGGCATCTTATTTACAGTGATGTTTTTCTCACTTTTTCTCTTGGTTTAGGATATGATCAACTGTATTGGTGGAGTAAATGTGCTATTTCCATTGCTGGAACAGATCAGTTTTCTTGCTGGACGGTTGCCTGAGAAGTCTGAAGGGGAAACTCTACCCCCAGAACTAGTTACTCCTGTAGAGGAAGACTGGGTGGTATTGTCATCCACAAAGGCATCAGGTAGGAAAGTACAATTGAACTGAAATAATTTTTAAGCTTGATTTTTAAAGTCTTCCAATGAATCACAGAAAGACATTTTTTTACGTACTGGCTTTTCTGAAGTACCTGTGTAAAGCTGAAAGGCTCTTTCTGTTCATAGGTATCTGATATTGAATACCAGGAGATCAGCACTGTGTAAAATTAACTTACCAACATATTTTGAATAGAGATATGTTTAATAATGTTATTTTTATTTTCATGATTTACTATTACATTAACAGTATTACATTTAATATACTATTAAAAGTATGCAGTTTTTTAATTTGTATTTGGAAAAGTTTGTTCTGATTATTTTGAGAAATTGTTTGATGCAAAGCCTACCAACAGGAAGAGCTTTCCTTAAACTTCAGTGCTGAGTCAGGCAGCTGCACAAAGACTTTGGCTAAAGGCTAAGCAGTCCTGTTCTGATGCTGCAAACTTTTATTTTCTCAGGAAAATGTTCAGGCTTGTACCTGTTCCACACACAGTCAGATTTCAGTATTAAAATTTTTAAAAAATCAAAAGGAAGCTTTAAGAATAGATTTTTAAAAACTGTGCTAATATTGAGAATGAACTTTAATCTTTACAGAAACCACTGTGAAACCAGACCTTGCAAGGGAAGCAGTATTTTTTTTTTTTTTTTTTTTCAAATGTGTAATGGTGGAATAAAGTAAAAAAAAAAAAAATCTTTTTCTCTCTGTCTCTGAATTTTTTGCATGTCATGGCTAGAAAGTGTCAGTTTGCAACTATGGAGGGAGAATAACTGCAGCATACATAAAAGACTGTAACTGAAAGATAGGTTTGTAACCTACAGCCACGTGGATGAAGCAGCTGAAGTCAGGACCAGGGTCACTTTGTTCTGGAGAGGCATGGAATGACTATGCCTCTGCACTGGAGAAATCTGAAGACAGCCTACAGCTAGGGAACAAGCAGGAAACGAGTTGAGAGGCTCAGGAAATAGTGAGGAATATGAATACTTGATCTTATTTCTTCCCTTCTACTTTTGTGCAGTGATACAACAATAAACTGTGAGGCATTGCTCTGTTCTGTTTTACAGAAGCCCGCCTGGAGAAGAACGTTGTTGCAACTTTCATCTTGATGATAAAACACTTTCTTCAGAGACACCACGTTAATCAAGAAAATCTCATTCATTCCCATGGAGTTGCCACCCTAGGAGCCTTGTTACAGAAGGTGAGCAAATTTGAGAAACATCCTTTAGTAATTAATGTTATGAATGAGGTCCTAGTTACTTCGAAACATTCTTAGTTAGGCCAGGATGTGAGGGTCTTCAGAGGTCTCCTCAGTAGTGCTTTTCTTTCTCATGTTTGTGAAAACAAAAAAGCGTGATGAGTTGGCCTTGATCTGCAAAGTGAAAGTGTTTTGTCTGTTTTTCATGTTCTGCTTTTTTTGTTACACATACTGTGTTGCATGATTCTTCAAACTAGACTAATTTTGTGGTTTTTGTATTGCTTTAATGGAAGCAGACATTGCTGTAGAAGATAAAAAAAATCTCAAAATTTTATTTAAAAAAAAATTAAGTTTATTATGATATTCAATGTTTTGAGTGCTAACACCTGTTGTTATTTTGAAAGGTGCCGAGCAACTTAATGGATGTGAATGTATTGATGGCTGTACAGTTGTTGATAGAACAAGTCTCAGTAGAAAAGAACATGCAGCTTTTGCAACAGATGTATCAACACTTACTTTTTGACTTCAGTATCTGGAACAGTGGGGACTTCCCCTTCAGAATTGGTGAGATCTTGGGCAACTGTGCAAAGATTACAGTACCTTTCACTTGATGTAAAACTTTATCAAGGTTCTAATAGACAACTTAATATTATAGGGCATATACAATACCTTTCTACAATCATCAAAGACAGCAGAAGACTCTTCAGAAAGAAATATGGTGTGCAGTTTCTTCTAGACACACTCAGGATTTATTATGGGTATGTGTTTTACCTCTTCTCACTCTCTCTCATTTATTGTATGTGACTGTTGGGTTTTTTCCCCCCATCATCCTAGTGAGAAAATTAATAAAGAAAACTGCAGGTTTGCTTTTGTTGGTTGATTTAATTTTCAAAATTGCATTCATATTTTTTTTCCTCCTCTGACTTGCTACTTTTCCTTGACTTTAATTTTTATTATAGGATTATATAAAATTTAGGTCAGTGATACTAGAAATGCTTGGAAAAGTCCTTAAAATTACAAAATTGAAGAATTTGTTACCAACAATGCAAATTAAGTCATAGCTCATTACCATTATGAAAAGTGAGGGTGTTTATAATTTTAAGTTCTTTTATATCCTTGTAGAATTTGAAGTAGGACTTTTTTAGGAATTTAAATTTTTAGCTTTCAGTCTTGATGATTTATATCTGCGTATGGATATAGTTACTGAGAATATGTCACTGAGGAAGACTGACTAGAGACCTTGCTCTTTCCTCTAGAGGGTGGGAGGGCAGAACCTGAGTCCTGACCTGTATCCAGATTGGTACAAGTCTGTATTTCAGGGCTTTTATAGGCTTAGTAGGTCTGATCTACTATTGGTTATTAATATTCAGTTTCCTTCAGTAAAAATTGATAGCTTGTGCGATGATGTCTGGGTAGATGAAAAATTACAAAATTAGCACAATCAAATTGCTATTAATGAGTCATGAAGAACTTTCTTAGGTTGCTTTTGCTGTCTATTGGTGTATAGGAGTGGCTGTAAAGACAGTGATTTGGCTCCTGATGACCTGAGAACAATACGGACATCCCTCTATGGGCTAATCAAGTATTTCCTCAGCAAAGGTGGAACACATGAAGAAATACAGAGCATTGTAGGATACATAGCTGCCAGCAGTGAAGAGGAGCAGGTATCCAATATGGCATAAATTAATAGTTCAAACTGTACATGTTTTGAATTTGCTTCCTGGTGTTTAGGAATCTTGTGTCTTTTGTGCTTAAAAGAGGGGAGAACAAAAAAGAAAAAGACCACAAGCAAACTTGATCTAGTTGAAGATGTCCCTGCTCACTGCAGGGGGGGTTGGACTAGATGATGGTTAAAAGTCCCTTCCAACCCAAACCATTCTATGATTCTGTGAACAGAACTTGAACTTGCTTTGTAGCTCTAATTACAGTTTGATAAGGTGTTTTATATATAGAAAAAATGTATTAAAAATAATTTTAAATGCAGTAATATTGAGCAAACAAAAGGTCTATTTTATAAGCAAAGGGTAAAATTTAAAAGCCAAAAAAAATTTCCCCAAACAGAGCATGAAGCCTAAATGAACTGTGGATTAATTTAGTTGTCTTAATTTTGTAGCTTTGTGGAATTCTGGATGTTCTCTTCAGCCTACTTCATTCCAGCCCAACCCCAGACCAGCTTTTTTTATTGCTTTTTGAACCAGGAAATGCTGATATTCTTTACGCTCTGTTATTGCATCAAAGATACTCTGACAGGCTTAAAGAACTTGTGTTCAAGGTAATGAATCAATTATATGTTCTTAAATTAATCAATTGAATATAAATTTGTATTTTTCAATGGTTTGGCTGCAGAAGTGTATGCAATTGCAAAGATACTAATCATACACGTTTTAATTTTTTTCTTCTCTTTTCTGTTATATTAGATTTTATTGTTTACAGCCATAATCATAATGGAATTAGTGTTCTTTGAAGTAAACTATTGGGATCTTAAATAAGTAAAATGAGTCCTTGTTGTTTGAATTAGCTTACAAAGTAAACTTTAAAAACAGTGGATCAGGATGTTATATCATACACAATAAATAAGAGGTCTGGATGTTTCCTTGTGTTTATTTTGCATTTGTGTGTACTTTTCCTTGCAGATTGTAGAAGAGATGCTGAAATGTACTAAAGTCTACGAACGTAGTAAGCACCGTATGAGACTCAGAGAAGTGGGATACTCTGGACTGGGGCTCCTTCTGAATGAATCGCCAGTTACTGTTTCTCTTATTAAAAACCTTCTTAACCAAGTTCTGTATGCAGGTAACTGGCGAGTATTATGATTACCATCAACAAACTCCTGCTGCTCAGAGGCAAACATATTTGGTTTTTTGTGCAGGAAAACTAGAGCTGTTGCCTTACAGAGCTGTTCTTTTTGAAGTTCCCATTAGTCCAGCTAATGTTTTCTTAGTTCCCTGAAGTTTGTTCCCTTTAATACCCCTGGATGTAGAGGTGACCTCCAAGGCTATTTTTAATATTTAACTGTTACATTCTCTTGCATGATATAATTTGTGTTGTTTTTTCTTTCTCCCCTACAGATCCTGCCGTGAATTATAAAGATCTCATAGCTGTAGTGCATCTGGCTCATAGGTCAGATATAAATGTGAGAGTGGTTATCTGTAGAAAGGTTAGTTGTCTTCTTTAAAACTGGAATACTGTCTTTTAAGCCCATAAGCTGTACAGTGTAATATCTTCATCATTTATTTAACACACAGTGGCAGTATATGTTGCTGCTACTTCATTTAGCAATGATTTATGTTAAATATGAAGCCCATCTGACACTTAATGTTGAATTTCATGTATTCAAGTCCTTTTGAAAACCAAAACAAAAAGTAAAGCCTCTATCATGATTCTCAAATAGCTTGTATTTTCTACAAATTAGAGACAGTAGACTCTTTGAATTACTGAGTTTTCTCAAAGGATGCTTAAGACCATCATCAAAGTTTTGTTTGTATTCTTAATATGTTATTTTGATAGAACATGTTATGGTTCAAAAGAGTGGTTGTGGATGCAAGGAAGAGATAAGGAAGAAGCAGTGGCTTTTTCCTAAACTGAGCTCTCTCTGTCTTGTATCACTGGAATTAGTAGTACTAAATGTAGCTGTGAGGCCCTATGTTGTCTATTAAGGTTTCTCGAAGTGAAAAAAGTGAAACAATAATGTACACTATTGGTAAGCTATTAATACTGCAATATTCTTAAATTGTCTGTTTAATAGTTCCTAATCAACAATATTTTCTGTTCTAGATTTAGGTTTTTTTGTAGACTAGTGGCTGAATAGGATTATTTGTTGTGATAACTGGCTTTTGCAGGAATTGTTGTGAGGACCTACCAATATGCTTTGATAGCTTTTTTTTTTTTTTTTTAACTCTCCTACTCCTGATAATTTTTTCTTTTTTGTCCCTCAAATATATTGTGGCTTGTTTGCTTATTATTAACTAATAGTGGTTCTTTTACATTGTAGGATTGTAAAATGTCTAATTGAAAAGCTAAAATGAATGCAGTTACAAGCTAAAATTAATGTGTAGGTATGGGATATCTTCTCCTATCCTTAGGTTTTGCATCTTTTGCATTCCCAATTGGATGCAGCGCAACAGATTTCTCAGCAGCTGGGCTGGCAGGACACTTTGATTCGACTGTTCCTGAAGGAAAACTCAGAGGTCCAGATTGGCTTTAAAGAGAGCAGGACTGATTCCTCAAGGGAAGAGGAAATTGCTGAAGAGTTTCAGAAACATCAACCTGATAAGACAGAGGGAAACAGAACTGGCAGCTTTGCATCTGTTAATGGTCTGTTTGATCAGTGGAGTTTAGAAGACAACAAATCCCTGGATGTCCCTACTCGTTTTTCTGTTATGCCACTGGAAGATGCATCCACAGCAGACATGTCTTTTAGGTCAGAGGACCAAGAAGAACTGTGGCACAGAAATCCTTCACATTTAAGTTTAGATCTGTCCAGTGTTGACTCTTATGAATTGGCTGACATTGGGAATCAGATGACAGATAGCCAGCCCAGCACACCATCACCAATAGAGAACACAAAACCATTCTCTGTGCAGCCTGACAAAGAGCTGGGTTTTATAAATGATGTGGGCTTCACCACTGATCTTTCTTTATTTGAAAACCAAGGAGTAAGTAATTCATTCCCTATACGGTTAATTTATCCAAATATCTGCAATTTCTTTTTATTTTTTTAATCATCTCCCCAGTGGATAATTATTGTCCTTTCTTCCCCTCCCATCTTCCAACAGAAAAGCGAGCATTATAACTCTTTTATAGTGAATAGTGGTACTTCCTTTTGTAATGTGTCTTCTTTTCTGGTTGTCTAGTTGGAATAGTTTCACTTTGAAAAAAAAAAAAACAAACCCCAACCAACAACAACAACAAAAAAAATCACAAACAAACCAAGAGTGGTACTTCCTTTTGTAATGTGTCTTCTTTTTTGGTTGTCTAGTTGGAATAGTTTCACTTTAAAAAAAACAAACCCCAACCAACAACAAAAAAAAATCACAAACAAACCAAGGAAAAAACTACAAACTCCCCTCCCCTCATTCTATATTTCAATATCCTTTATTTTCCAGAGGAGACATGAGGCAGACTTGTTGTGAAAAAATCAAGGGTAGCTAAAGGTCACACTGAAATAATGATGTAGAAGTCAAGTCAGTATGTATTACAACATGAAAGCAAGCCACAGTCTCTTTAATTTGCATTTTCATGTATTTAGCAATTGGACTTTAGACTGGAGAGTTTTCAAAAATGCTGAAATATGCAAGCACAGGGACTGTGATGAACAAGAAATGTTTTTAAGGTTTTCTAGACTAAAAGGGCTGTAAGTATTTGTCTTCTTTTGTAGGGAGGTGATAATGAACTCATACAGTTACTCACAGACATCCTACTGTGTATAATGTGGAAAGGCATTGAAAAATCTGATGATGCTGCTTGGATAGAGAGAGGACAGGTGTTTTCTGCACTGACCAAATTGGGGATATCTAATGAATTGCTGCGACCTTCGGATGAAATAAAACTCAAGTGAGTGTACAGTTCAAGATGGGTTCTTTCATCCCTTTTGAGGAAAAACAGAAAAAGTAAGGGGCATTAGTGAAGTTTTCCAATAAGATGTACTTTTCTTTGCTTTCTCTTCATATAATGTCAGAAGTATATTCTACTACCCATTTAGTAGTGTCATGCAGCCGTAAGGCTTTGAAACTGTATTGCTGGTTTCATGAATTTCTGAATATTTCTTTTACCTCATTAGCTTATTGAGAAGATGGCAGTTATGTCACTGCAGACTGAGAGATTCAATTAAATACTTAATTGGATTTTTTTAAAGCCGTTTATGCTTAGAACATGTAATAATTACTTTGGGATTTTGTTTTCCATGCAGCTTGCTGGAGAAGATGTTAGAATGGTCAGTCACTGATAACAGAGATTCAAAAGCTCTACCTACACATGCTGAAAATGCCTTCAAGCTCTTGCTAATTGTACAAGATTTCCTGCAGGCAGAAGGACTAGTTAATTCAAATTTATGGACAGAAAAGGTACAGTAACTGCTTAATGGAATTACTGGATATAGGCTGAAATAGTAATGAAAAAAATGTCCACTTGGATATTGTCATATATTTAGAAATATTTAGAAATGTAGAAGCTAATGAAACATGTCAATTATAGCCTAAGCACGTTTTGAACCGTTTGTCAGAATATATGACTCATTGTGTGTGTCCTGAATAAAAGACCAGCCAAAGCTCTGCTCTCAGTTGCAAGCTGAGAAGTGTCACTTCTGGGCTTTGACCAGTGACCAGAAACATTGGAGTTTCAACATGATTTGGTGCATACATATGCAAATAGCTCAATTTTATTTATCAGAGTCAAAAACATGAGGTCTGAGGAAGAAAATTACTAACAAACACAGTAAGCAGTAAGGTTAAGAAACTTCCTGTCATCTGGCTATTTCTCCTGCCTTCTTGATGTACATGTTGTAGACACCCATAATTTGCCTCAACATTTATGTAATTTCTTGCAGTGGTCTTGCTTCCTTCACTGAGTTGTTACTACTTTTCCATTTTTCAAGGATAAAGGGAAGAGGTATTATATGAAAACCATCATCATATCACGATAAATCCTTAAAAGAATCAGATTTTTTTAAGGCTACTTTTTGGGGGGAGGGGGTGGGGAAAGTATAATGTTGAATCTCTTCAACAAAGTAATTCCGAAGCTGTTCTCTAAAATGCCTGCTTATAAGTAAACATAGTTTAATCTTAAAGCTTTTAATTGTTTGTTTTTAAACAATCTCTGCTTGGTAAAAGCTTTGTCATCTGTTGTGATCTAGCTTTGTGAAATCTAATTAGAAATGAGATCTGGACTTTGGAGCAGAGTCGCTCTTATTGCCAACTCCGAATTCAAAATAACAATACTTTCACAAACTATCTTCCACTGTGCCTGGGGAGAATATAACACTCTGTAATATTCTAACAGGACAGCTTTCAGTCTGCCAAAGAAGCATTCATGTGATTCTGAGGCTTAAAAAAAGAAATATTTTGCATTTGAATAATTTATTAGGGAATATATCAAGGTCTATTAGTTTTAAGCAAACAAGTCTGGATAGTGAAATGTGCCATTTCCTTGTGAATACCTACCTTCCACAAGGTTTGTATCACTTCTAGTATCAAAAAACTGACAGAAAGGAGTGCCTCCTATTTTTTTATTTTTTTTTAAAGACATTAATAGTTGTTAAGAAGTTTCAAGCATTGAACTAAATGAGATATTAATGAAAGAAGCCTTATTTTCCTTCTTGGGGCACTTGCTGTTGCTGGTAAATTATACTAGCATTACAGTCAATTTAAAGTACACAGCAAAAGAATGAAATATAATCCTATATATATTGAACCCAGAAAGTGCAAACTGGTATGATATCTGTGCTATTAATAATAGTGTCTTTTCAATTGTAGTAATCCTGCTCGTGGAGTCTAACTTTTCTAAGGAAATGGCATTTACTGGAGTTAAATTACAGGAAAAACATAAGCATATATACTACATGACGATTTTGGCTTTATTCAAGGGAGATACTTGAGCTAATGTACTGGGCTAGATAGACTTTTGTATTTAGGAATTGTTTCAAATTACTGGTTTAACTGCAGTGTTCTGCGATAATTTTCTGGGTTTGGGTAAACTGGAAGTGTGAACACAGGCTCTTCAGCTCTTTGACATTATTCTGTCTTCAGCTGGAGTAGCTGTTAATTTTATTTCATGCAAATCTTCTGTTTTTACAATAGCTCTTGGAAGAACTAGTGAGTCTCATGGATAGCCTGTCAGTCTGGTACTCTGCTGGCCTAGAAGCAATCAGGCTTTCACAGGTGCAAGTCCAGTTGCTCCTTGGATTCATTGCACAAGATAACTTACAGGTTTGTTGCAAATTCCTGCAAGTGGTACAGTGTTTTAAGTGCATGATACATGTAGCTGTTGTGATTTATGTGGGAGCTGTTCATACCAGTGAGCAGACTGATGGCAGTCCTTCATCCTTCTATATGGAAGATGTTTTATTGGTTCTTACTATTTGCAAATTTACTCTACAGCCCTGTCAATGTGCTCCTCTGAGCATGAGAAAGAGGTAGAGGGCAAGCTGTTTGAAGATGGGACTTCGTAGGCACTAGTGGCAGTAAGATGGTGATTCTGATTGCGAGTTTACATATGCAAAGTGCACATGAGCCTCGACTGTTCTGACAAATCAACATCTGGAACAAAGTTAGCAGAGCTGTGCCTAGAATATCAGCCCTTCAGTAAAGCCAGGATTGTTAGTTTAGGTATGTGATTGTCTTAATACAGCCGTGTGACTTCAGGATTGCAGCTGACTCAGGTTTGGTCATCACAGGATGAATAAGTGATCAGTGCCCATATTTCTTGCATGTGTGCCTTCAGGCTACCTGGGATGCAGCCAGAATATGTATAAACTCCCGTGCTAAAAAGATAAATGCTAAAAATTACTATTTTGAGGATTGATTTTTTTTTTTTTTGTTATTGTTTGTCTGTGTAGGTCTGTGCTATGGCAGCAGCCAAACTAAACACCCTCCTCCAGACCAAAGTAATTGAGAGCCAGCCTGAAGCATGCTACCTCTTGGGGAAGCTGGAAGGCATCTTGAGTAGATCAATTGAAGAGAAGACAGAGACTTACTCATTTTTGATTCCCCTTGTTCGAACATTGGTATCCAAGATTTATGAACTTCTCTTCATGAACCTGCATCTCCCTTCATTGCCTACTACCAATGGCAGCCCATCTTTCTTTGAGGACTTTCAAGAATACTGCAGTTCTGATGAGTGGCAAGTTTATATTGACAAATATGTAAGTAGTAGATTCTTTGTATTATTTACTCCCTCTTTTTAGCCAGGAAAGCAGAGGAATTAATTCAAAAATAATGCTGTGCTTTTTGTTTTATTTTGGTGGAACCAGATTATTCCAAATATGAAGCAGTATGAAGAGAATTCATTCAGACATGATCATGAGCAGATGGCACTTTACTGGAAGGACTGTTATGAAGCATTCATGGTGAACATGCACAAGCGAGACAGGGAGAGAGGAGAAAGTAAGCTTAAATTTCAGGTAAGGTTTTGGGCGAGTGTGAGTTTCTCTTAGAAAGAGGACTTGCCTTCTAAAAGATGAAGAAACTGAATTCCAGGGTGATCCAAGTCATTGCAGGCAGGTTGACTGTTTTGTCAGTTGTTTTGGGGGGGTTTTTTTTGTTGTGTTTTTGTGGGTTTGTTGGTTTGGGGTTTTTTTTTAAAACCCTACTTCAGAAAAATGAAAACATGTAAAACAGTGAACAGTTCCTATTTGATGTGTTGAAAAATTGTTTCTGAACTGACCTTTCTGTATAAGGTCCAGCCTCAGCTTAAGTATTAGAGTTAACTGTTAATTACAGCAAATATCATAGCTAAGTTACATTTCTCTTGTTTTCTCTGTCTTCTTAATAACTATCCTTCTAGTAATTCTTTTTATTCAAGTAACTCAAGGAAGAATAGAGTATGAGTCACATTCTAGAATACCAGAATCTAAAGAAAAATCCTACTTATTATAATCGAATTGCCAATACTGACTACTTTTCTGATGATGAAAAATGGCTTTCACATGGATTCAGCATTGATACTGCTTTTAGACATCTTTAAACCGAAGTTTGGTGCCATTTCTTCCAGTACTAAGCTTTTAAAAATTTCTTTCATAAATATCACCTTAAATTTTCAGAAGATTTACTGCTAAACTTTTTTTGTTCCTTCTTAATTTATGGGAATTCTTGCAAGCCACAAAACTGTGTTTTCAAAGGTCAGAGTTATTTCAGTGCTAGATTTATTTTTAATGGTCTTCCAGGAGCATTTTGTGGAACCATTCAGCAGAAAAGCTCGACAGGAAAATCTGCGGTACAACAGTATGCTGAAACAACTTAATAGTCAACACACAGCTACTCTGAGACAGTGGAGAGCAGCCCAGCTTTATTTGCTCTCTGAACGTGGTCCTTGGTCTGAAATGTAAGAGTGAAGTTTTTAAATCAAACCATATGTAATGCTTAAAAGGAATTTTTTCACATGACCAACTTACTGTTTCACGTGGTTAGAACCTTGTCAAATCAACTGGTAACTATTCTTGAGATGTGAAGTTAATATTGAATGCATCTTTTATAATGTTTTCTGCATTTAATTATTAAAATGTAAAGTTTGAAGTGTAATGCTGAGCTAGTTACCTGGATTCTAGATTTTCTTACCAAGTGACAAATAGATTATCAATTGCAAAAACTTTTTGAGAGATCCTACGGACCAGTGGTTCTGTTGGAAAACAGAGAATAGGCTTGTTAATAAAGACTCTGAGTTTTTATTCATGAAGCTAATTTCAATTTAAAATAATACATTTTGCCTATCTCACCTTTTAGGGAAGTTCTAGATAAAAATCTTTTTTGTCTTTTAATTGTCATTAACTGAAAGTATAAATTGATTTCATGTATTTCAGTAAAAAACAAATAGTATTTACAAAGTGCTTTAGGATGATCAGAGCTGCAATATGAAATATAAAATTAATATGCAGTTTATTGCTTTTATGTTTTACAATACAAGTGACTGACCAGTATTTTTCTAAATATGTACTCTTGTAATCAGTTAATTCATATAGGTCTTTACCTTCTGTCTATTAACTGTTTTTCTGAATATTCTTGTTTTCCTAGGAAACAGCATCCTGTACACTGGAAACTTTCAAATGTGGAAAATTTTTCACGTATGAGACTAAAACTAGTGCAGAATTACAACTTCAACTCTCATCAGGATGCTAGTGACCTAAGAGATAATTTAGGTAAAGTTGTATTGTAGTTGCTATTTCACTTGGGATTCTTTAGTCGTTACTGAAGCAAGATATGCATCTTATTGTTTGTATTTAAGAAGCCGTGTATGGTAGATACTTAAATTTTGATTTTTCTTTATTTCTTCTATTGTAAAATATGTAACATAAGAGTGGTGCTTTGACCTGAAACAACATATTCCTACTGAGTAGAAGTCTTTTCCCCTTGTTCATTGGAGTGTCTATTTTTATTGCCAAGAAAAAAAAGTTAAAGAACTGCTTTGTTTTAAAATGAGCAGTCAAGTAGCTTTCTTGCATGAGATTGCTTTTTCAAGAAAAGGAAACAATTACATCAGAGTAAGCAGGCAGTATTTATTTAAAACCTTTTACAGCTTATGATTAAAATGTGTAGATATTAAGCACATTGTTTCAGAAGTATGCCAAACAGCTGAGTTAGTGGTGGAACTCGTTCTTTAAGTTAGGTGCATTGACTATCAAGACTCAAACAAAAAAAAATTAGCTTTCCAACAGTGTTGTAGCAAAAAAATTTTTGACCCAAAATGTCTATTTATGATAGGTGTACACCAGACACAGCCCTCTAGTGAGTCTCTGCTTCTGGAGGTGGTGAAGCAGGTGAAAGTGAGTGACTTGGAAGATGATGTTCTTGAACTACCAGAAGAAGACACAGCAACCAGTTCCAATTTGTAAGTACAGCAGAATAGGATAGTTGAAATTTGCTTCTGTGCTAGGGATAAGGAGTGAGAAACAATTTCAGAGCTGATTTACATACAGAGCTTCCCTCTTTGTCTGGTCTTAACAATCCAATCCAGGACTTCACAGTAGTTTTGAATAGCAGATAAGTTGCTGTTGGCTTTATCTTTGTCAACAATGAGGCATAAAGAGCTCCAGGGAAAAGGAGGCAGAGAAGATGTTTGTGAGGATCTGTTAGTGATTCACTGCTTGCTCTTGGTCTGGAGCTAAAGCTACAGAATTGTTGAGGCTTTTCTAGTATGTACATTGGCTATAATTCTTTGAGTGGTACTGATGCATTTTCTTCCACCTTAAGGTTGTTAAATGCTTGCTTATGATGTGTCATATCTATAGATTTCTGAGCAACCATTACTTCAAATACTTCTGAAGATAACCTTAGTCACATGAACCAGGACACAGCTCTGCTCTGGGCCAGAGAATTTAAGCACCTAGCAATTTAATAAGAAAGGGAAATGCAGCCTTATGGTTTTATATTTCAAGAGAAGTCAAGTCCATTGTGCCTGAGACTGACATACCAAGCCTGAAGAACAATGCTGTGTAATGATGTTTGGCAGTCTAGTCTGAAACATCCAAGACTGCTGATGGAAGTAGCTTCGTACAGTCATTGATGTTGTACTTTTAATGCCATTCAAGTTTGATTCTTTTCTGAACTGTACTCTTACCAAGTACCTAAGCAACTGTGTAATCTACCCAGCCCTGTAACAATTAGTGGTATTTTTGTAGGAATGAGAAGGATGAGCAAAGTCAGAAAGAAAAGCTAATATTGTCTGAAGACTGTGAACTCATTACAGTAATTGATGTGATACCTGGCAGGCTGGAGATCACTACCCAACACATCTATTTCTTTGATGGTAGCATTGAAAAAGAGGAAGGTGAGCATGATCAGTATCTTTCTTTTCAGTGCAGTTTAACATTCTCTTTTTAGTAGCGTGTTTGTTTTTTTGAGAATGAGTGTCAAACTAATTGTGAAGAGACAAGTTGTAGATCTATACTTAATATTGTACTTGGTGGTCAGTGGCTGACTGATCCCTTCAGAATCAAGAATCTGGAACTGTACTTGCTGAGCTGTTAAACTGATTCAGTATTCTTAGTATTCCTTAAAAACCTAACTTATTAAAAAAAACTAAGTTTGATGACTGAGAAAATGTCGTTACTTCTAATTTGCTGCTTAAATGACACCTCCCTGTTCACCCTTACAAATAAGGTTTCACTCATACATTGATTAAAAAGTAGTTGTAAGTAATGATTGAAAAGTAGCAGTATGTAAACATTAATAATCTATATTAATTTGTTGAACTTCAATAGAATATACACAGTTGAGTATGAAAACTGAACTGAAATGTTATGACCAATAATGGTAAAATTTTTAAAAACAGTATATCAAGAAGTTGGCCTTTTGGGAATTCTAAACATATATAAGCCTCTATTTGAGCCTGTTTAAGAAAGCTAAGAGGTTTGGTTCATGTTTTTTGTCAACAGAATACATTTATATTGTGTCTTTAATCAGAAAGGAAAAAAAAATAATTCTGTACTCCATTAGATTTTCCGGCTGCCTCTTTCTTTCAGCAGAAAAATAGCTGAAGTTAATATTTTTCTAGCAAAATGGTTAATCAAGCCACATGTAAAATTTGCCTTTTCTAGGAATAACTCTGGGGTGATTAGAAATGATGCTGCATTATGTCTATATGAAAAGTTTTGTATATATTCCAAGTCAATAATCAAAGTGTGGTTCCTAGGGGTAGGTTTTGATTTCAAATGGCACCTTTCTCAAATTCGAGAGATACATTTGCGTCGGTACAACCTGAGGAGGTCGGCTTTGGAGATCTTCCTTACAGATCAAACCAACTATTTCCTCAACTTCAATAAGGAGGTATGCATTTCACGAATTTCCTTGATTTGTATAATTAGTACAAGTGTCAAGTTTAAGTTCACTGATCATGTCTAATTTGAGTTTGATGTCTTTCTTAACACTGTAACACTAGTAGCAAAAGATTTGCTAGATATAGGCATTATGGGTAACTAGATTGCAGTCTGTGAAAACCTCAGTCTGGCATCTAGAAAGTGATTAATTGTGAAAAAATGGATAAAACAAAATTATTCTTTTTCCTGTTTCTCTCTGCTATAATACAGAACAATTATTCAACTACAGTTACATCAGTGGTAATCTAAATATCTTTAAGCCCACACATCATTTTAAATATTCAGAGCAAATGAATTACAAAGCAAAGGAGATTTTCTATTTTACCACAGCATTGGAAATCATTGCTGTTTCTATATTTCATGGTTTAGGATTAATGAACTTTTTTCCCCCTGGATAATGTCAGTGATCCTTTGTATGTGGGACTAAGGTAAGTATCAGAATTTAGGGTCAGCTACATAATTGTAGGTCAGTTTATGAATAGCTCCTATAAAATGTTGTTTGTTTGGTTTGAGTGAATAAATCATTGCAATAGTTTTGTAGGGAA
>NW_010299149.1:20891-30052 GCF_000700745.2 Antrostomus carolinensis | reverse complement strand
AGGGAAAACATTGGTGTAATTTTATTTTAACAGCAGCAGGATTTCCTAGAAGACTGCTGTGGCAATAATAGCTTTCTGTGTAGCATGTACGCAAAAAAACCCCCAAACTTCATAACATATGTTGCCTTTATATTCTGTAACTGAAGGATGTCATGTCCATCCATGTCCAGATGTTTTATGCAGCAAGAGGTAGAAGTGTTTAAAAGTGTAACTGTGTTCCATTTATTTCACACTTTAATTAGCAAAGAAGTTGTTAACTTGTTAGCTTCAATCTCCAGAATATTTTTTTTTTAATTAATGCTGTTTTCTAACAGATACGAAACAAAGTATATAGTAGAATATTGTCACTGCGTTCACCAAATATTTCTGGGACCAGATCTCCACAGGAACTTTTTAAAGCTTCAGGTTTGATGCAGGTACGAGACTTCAGCATAAATGGTCTAGAGCGTTCCTTGGGTTCTTGAAGAAGACCTGGAAAGTCTGGGACTACTGATTTTACTTTTTTCTTCCCCACTATTTAGATTGCAACTGCCAACTTCTATACTCTGTCTGGCCCCTGAACTTTCACATGCATATTTTTAGAATTGCTGTGTGTTGTGTTTACAGTCAGTGAGATAATTAAGTAGAGCCGAGATCCACTGATGTGATTATGACAAGTGTTCCAACAAGAATGGAAAACATGTATCAGACTTGCTTCTGATTTTAGTTCATGATCTTGAGTGCACGTTTTGGAACTTCTTTCACTACATGTGGAAATAATTTTCCCCGCTACCTTTTTGTGATGGGGCTTTCAAAATTACCCACGTGAAGATTAAGCAGGAAATACGGCCTTAAGGGAATCAGTAACATTGGTATAAAAGGAAAATGTCAAAATGTCTGTACTACTCTGAACATGGATAAATTTTTAAATGTAGTAAATGTTTTATCTTCCATCTCTTTATGCTACAATTATTGTTTCCTCTGAGGGAGGAAGCTTTACAAATTACTCTTAAAATATTGGAAAGAATATTGTTTTTTCTTTGTTTCTCTAATGCTAAAAGTCATCATATTCCATATTTACATAGAGAAAATATAATCTGTAATGAAAGGTCTCCGTCACACTACAGACAGATATTGAGCCCTTTTGAACACAGCTCTTTCTGTTCCCTGGTTTAAAATACAATAGTGGAGCAAAGGCACAAGAACAATGTTAGTTTACAAACTCCTGTACCATTAACCAGTGGGAGAACAACTTAAAAATAAGTTTTGACCTTAGAACTCTAATGGCTTTCAAAGTTCTGTTCCCCTTTTTCTCAGTACCTGTTTACCTGCCTTCTTTTTGTTTCTTTCATTTCTGTTTTTCTTCTCCTTTTTTATTCTGAGGCTGCTAGTTGTCTGCTGCCCTGTATTTAAAACAGTACGGGCATCAATCAAGGACATAGTTTCAATGAAATATAGGCAGCACAGTCACTGAATCAAAGGGAAAATAAACTTTATTAGGAGAAATTAAATTTGGACTTTCATACTGTTTTTACAGTCTTGTGCCTTGTACTTGCCAATGCCATCCTCTGACAGATAAATAGTGCCAAGATAGTAATTTGCAATAGTGGTATCTTTGATATACTGACTTCCATCTTCTTTTGTCCTTCAGAAATGGGTGAATAGAGAAATATCCAACTTTGACTACCTTATTCAGCTGAACACAATGGCAGGACGAACTTACAATGACCTTGCTCAATATCCTGTGGTAATTAAAAAAAAACTAGTTTTAAAATTTTTGCTAAAGGTATGTGTTTTTTCTGTTTTGAAAGATGAATTTTAAATCTCAGTTTGATCTTTGACTCTTTTTTTTAGTTCCCCTGGATTTTACAAGACTATACTTCGGAAGACCTGGACCTGAATAACCCTGCAGTCTTTAGGGATCTGTCCAAACCCATAGGGGTGGTAAATGAAAAGAATGCTAAAGCTGTGAAAGAGAAGTATGTATTTGAACACTCAGTTATATTTCTCTGTCTTTTATGGGCCTCCAGGCTAATAACACATTTTAAAAATGAAGTGACAGTAAAATTTTTAAAAGCTAGTTTTATAGCATCAGAGATGCATTTGCAAAGGTTGTTGATTTGTTGTTCCTGCCACATTCAAATTAGTTAGCTTATATGGCACTGAAAGGACAAAACTTAATATTGTAAATTTTCAATTGTTTCTCAGATGTGGAGATAAAAAAAATGAAAGGTTGTAGAAACACTTAATTTAGTGGCCCAGCAGCTTGAAGACACATACTGTGTCCCATGTCTGCTTCAAGATAAGGAATGTGAAATCATACTGATGAGTTGCCTCTGCTGAGAGGTAGCATTTATCCTGAATCTGTGCTTCCTGCTCTTTCTTTTTACAAACATAGATTATTATATTTGAAATAAAATGTAACTCTGTGACTTCCAGCAACTTCTCTGTAGGTAGGAATAAGTACTTACACCCACACATCAGTATAGCCATCCGTCCTTTTATGCTAGTGTAGGAAGTGAGTGTGCTATCATACCAGATTGCACTTGTCAGGCATCTTCCAAAACCAGCTTTCCTCTGAAAACTTGGAACATGGAGAATTTTCTTTGGATGATTAGGCTCTATCCTTGACTATAATGAAATTGGCTCTCTAGCAGTATGTTTAGCTGTAATTTCTCTTACTAGCCTTGTGACACTGAGGAATATATCAACCAGATGATGGCATAGTACTGTAGAGTGAGTTTGCCAACAGAAAAGGAAATGGGAATGAGTGTTAAAGAAATATCTCTTCTGCATCATGACACGGTCGCATACGCACTCTTTTTTTTTTATTATTATTTTTTTTTTTCCTAAAATCTTTCAGGAAACTGTCACAAGTCCTTCAATAATAAATATTCAGCTTACTAATGTGGGGGTTTTTTGTCTGTTTTATAGAGTCATGCTAAATCAGTCCTGTCTTGCGCTTTATCCAGTTTCTGACAACTGATAGCAAATACCTAGGGAACAGTATGAGAATATGTGTGCAAAGGCTTCATCTGGTGTACATTTCTATCTTTCAGCAGTCTTTTGCTTAGGAACTTTTTCAGGCAGAATTGGAATCCTCACGTTTAATAAAACTTAGTGTATTTTTTCTTACATATTGCTGTGATAATTTATTTTGAATCCTTGCCTCCTATAAGTATAATCCGCATGTAAATGAGCTGTAGTGATCTGTTGTATTTATAAAGATTAATTTTTTTAGATATGACAATTTTGAAGATCCTCTTGGGATGATTGACAAATTCCACTATGGGACGCATTACTCAAATGCTGCTGGTGTCATGCATTACCTCATTCGGGTAGAACCATTCACAACACTTCATATCCAACTTCAAAGTGGCAGGTATGCTGTGAGCAAATAACCAGCGTGTTTCTTTTTCTTCCTAATCATTTTGCTGAGGGAATGATCAAAGTCTGACCTGAGTTTTCTAATCCACAGATTTGACTGTGCTGACAGGCAGTTCCACTCTATTCCTGCTACCTGGCAGGCACTCATGGACAACCCAAATGATGTCAAGGAACTTATCCCAGAGTTCTTCTACTTTCCAGAGTTCCTGGAGAATCAAAATGGTAAACTGACTGCTCAGAATATTCTCATAGAAAATTTTTGTTGTATTCTTCAGAAAAGAATTGTTACAACTATTTGTGAATGCTGTAGAACACTTCTTATTTAAGCTGCGTAGTGCATAGTGTGCTTGATTACTTTAATCATCGTGCTGGCTTCAAACTGTTTAAAGAAGACACTAGTTGTGTTAAGCAGCAGTCTAAATGTTTTTAAAATTCAGACTAGGGGCTTAAGGATGGCTAAAAATTGTTTACCTAATGTAAAATATCAGAGATGCTCATGTGGATGTTTGAAAAAGAAAAAGTTAGCAATAGCTAATACTGATTAAATAGTTAGCAAAAGTTAATACAGATTAATTAATGTTATTTTTACTGGGTTCATAAGGTGATAGAGTTTGGATGTCTTCAAACATATGAGGTCTTTTATTTGTTCTAGGCAACCAGCATATATTCTGCTTGTTACTGTTACCTTCCAATACAATGTTAAGTCACCTGATTTTAGAGCCATGTCAGGTTTCAGTACACGTCAGAAGAAGAAAAATCAAAAAGCTTTTTCACTCATATATAGTGCTGATTGAAAACATTCTGATGTGAGACTCTTAGCAATTTTTTAATTCACATTTATTGCATAGGGAATTGTTTCTCTACCTATTACACAATTTAAAAATGGATTTATATGTTTGTGTGGCTGCTAATTTAGCCTGCTCACTACAGTCTACAAGAGTTCTAAGTTACAAAAATTGGAAACACCCAAGTTGCTTTCAAAATTAATTTAAGTATTTAGAGTTATTCTAATGAAAGCTGGTGGGATATAAGACTTCCTGAAAGCCTTCATTCTACAACCATTTAAACCCGTAAGTATCTTCATTCTTATGAATGACCTCATTGAAATGTTTTGAACTCTTAATCCTGGGAAAACAAAGCAAATGCAGATATGTTTATAGATAGATGTGTAAATGATGAATGATACTTTTAAAGTTGAGACTTCAGCTTTAAAATCATTGTCATCTTTGGACAGTTGTTATCCTGTATCATTTAACATTTAAACATTCAGAGCAGAACTTAGCCTCCTAGGTCAGTGGTAGGGTTATTGGAGATTTACATTAAGGACTTTTCAATATTCTTCCCTTGCAATGAGAAAAGAATGCTTTTAGTCTTCATTGAGAAATCAAGATATTTGAGAAATTTTGTAGTAACTCTTTAAATTCTCCAAATTATTCCCTAGGTTTTAACTTAGGTCAGCTTCAAATATCCAAAGAGGTGGTAAATGACGTTGTTCTCCCCAAATGGGCCCACTCTCCAGAAGACTTCATTTATAAACACAGGAGGGCTCTGGTAAGATGATGTTTATGTATATGAAGTAATGAAAAAGAAAGTACATCTCCACATTGTCACTGTGGCTTAAGTGTAAAATACCGGGACTACATTTGAAATGGAGTTGTGGTTACATTTGATGTTACAAGTACCATTAGGACATTAGGTTAAAAGCACTGTGCATGTTGATAAAATGCTCAAAAGAAAAAGGAAAGAGCCTCAAGACACTAATCATTTGGGAGCTTGCTGCCCTGGGAGATAAAATACAGAATTAGATGGTTTTAGGTGTTAAGGCTTCCCTTGCTTTTTAAAGATTATTCTGTGTGGTACTAGGGAACTAGCAGCTTACCTTCCCTTGCATAGTTGCATTTCAATAGTCTAGATGTACTGCTTTGCTGTATTAATTTTCCCTCTTACCTAGCAGTTACTGCCCTTAACACATGGATATTCTTATTATTCTACTCTATACAATTATATATGCGTAGTTTGTGGATACTATTAGTTAGGAATTAAACCTTTTTCACAGAAAATAGTAAATACTTCAAGAAGGGAGCAGTACTTCTCTTATTAGGTAAATACTTCAAGAAGGGAGCAGTATTCTCTTATTAAGAGCATTTTTTTCCTTCTAGGAATCTGAGTATGTTTCTGCTCATCTTCATGAATGGATAGATTTGATTTTTGGCTACAAGCAGAGGGGACCAGCTGCGGTGGAGGCACTCAATGTGTTCTATTATTGTACTTACGAAGGTACAAAGCAGTGTGCTCTCTTGTCATTGTCATCAGACTTGTGGGTTTTCAGTATCAGGCAGAAAACATTTGATTTGTGAGCGTGCCGTACAGTAGCATATGGTGAGGCAACAGAATTACAGATAAAATATGGCAACATAAGTTGTAATTTATCATCAAATAACCAGAAAATTTGATGCTTTGATCAGAAGTTGTGAAGCCAAAATTTAACTGAAGTTTTTTTTTTTTGAAGGGAGGCTGTTCTAGTTGCTTGTATTTTGTTTCTAAAAGTGTTTCTCATTTGCTTGCTTAAAAGCATTTGTGGGAGGTTTCTTTTGGTTCAGGAATCAAGGCAAGTTGCTTAAAACCAACAAATATTTAAGACAAGTGTTAGTCTGGTAATTCCAAAGCTGAATTTTGGGTGGCTTTTTGTGTGCAACTTACTGCATGCATGAAGTATATTAAATTCATTTGATAAGACAAAAACCTGCAATTCTTGCACTTACAGATACACTTAAAATTCCATGTGCAGAGTGGAGTTTTCAGATTGTACTTTATATGGAGGCATTGTTTGGAGGCTTTTCTAGGGTACAAGGTGATAATGCTGCAATTAAATTAAGTTTTGCAACATTTGTTGACCATACCAGTTCTCAATAAATTGCTTGGATTATGTTCTTTTTCCTTGTTTCTACCCTTTATCATTCTGTTTGTGATCCAGGAGCAGTGGATTTGGATGCTTTAACAGATGAGAAAGAAAGGAAAGCTTTAGAAGGAATGATAAATAATTTTGGGCAAACACCCTGTCAGCTGTTAAAGGTAATGCTCTTTGTTCCCTCTCAGTCAGACCTTTGTGGTTAAATCCAACTGAGTTACAAAGGACTTCTGAAAAAATGTAAAGATAATAGTTCGTAAGATAATAGTTTATAATTTTAGGAATGCTACGTCTTTGCTACATTACTATTTGTAAAGGTCACTCTGATGGAAATTTAGCAAACTATTTTCAAAATAAATTAAGGTACTTTAAGAAGGGAAATTAGATGCTTAAGAGTCTGTTTTCCCACTGATTGCCAATAAGATTCTGAGTATCTTATGTGACTTGAACAAATTGATAAATTTGTCTGATTTGATATTCCTTCAAATATTGTCTCCTAGGAGCCCCATCCACAAAGGCTGTCAGCAGAAGAGGTAGTGCAAAGACTAACTAAAAGTGATACCTCTACTCTGAATCTCTTCCAACACCTCACTGAACTGAAGTCATTCTTCATAGAGGTAGATGTGTTACTTGAAATTTTTTAAAGTCTAATCTGAAGCTTCTGATGTACCTGAAACAAAAGGTCACAACCTAAATGAACATAAACTTGCTTCCTATTTAAAGAAAATATCTTAAAGTGCAATGTGTATAAAATGAGCTGTCTTTTTAGTTAGCTTCATAGAGGTTGAATCACATAAATTTGTATCTGCTGGCTGCTTGTGTGGGTGTTGTTTGAGTTTTAAGTTTTTCACCGCACCAAGAAAGCCAAGAACATCACTGGTGGTAACTGAGGGCTCACTGAACTTTGGTAGCTGAACTCACTGATTCAGGACAAAGCCAGGATTTCATTTCTGGTGTTTGTGACGAAGCATACCTGCATGAATTGGATAGGTGTACCAGTGCCTTGGAGTACTGTACAGGTCTGATGTTGATTCCAGAGGCTTTGGGTCTTATTTTTTACAGGTTCTAGATTTGTCCTTTAGCTCTGGGATATAATCACACCAAACTCATGTCCTTTCTCATAGGGAATCAGTGATGGTGTGCCCATCGTCAAAGCTGTTGTCCCCAGGAATCAGTCACGTTCCTTTATTTCTCAGGGAAGCCCAGAGATCTTGGTGAGTTGCATGTGTCAATACTATCTTAGACTGCAGACAATCAAATAGGTGTATTTTTTTCATACAGCTTGTAGAGAAACACTTCTTTACTGTTCTTGATCAAATGTGTTCCTTTAACCTATAATGAATGTCAACTATAAGTTAAATATTTGTCTTCTGAAGAGAAGCCAGGATGATGACTGAATGGCATTTAACAGCTGATGAGACAGAAGTGTAACTTGCAGCGAGGTGTGTAGTAAGTTGCCCTCTTGATCCACTTCTATGGTAGCAATTAATTTCCTAATGCAATGAAGCTCAGCTTTAAAATGACAGGAGTGAGTTATCAATGGCATCATGTTTATTGTTACTTTCCAACTCATATATTAAACTATGCCCTATGTAGCATATACACACGCCAAAGGTCTGCCCTGTTCCTTAAAACTAACTTTGGCACTGATTAATATAGGTGCTGGTACTATGGCACATGGCCATATGTTGAAAGGAGGAGAGTGTTTCTGTATTTATATCTCTATATATGGTCTGCATACTGACCCCTGTGCAATAATACCTATATTTTGCAGGAAATAGTGTTCTTTTCCAATATTCCTATGTTGTAGGTCAAAACTATTGTCCTGACTTAAGGTGGTATGTGCGTATGTCATTTGGAATTTGGACACGTCTAAAATTCTCTTTGTGTTTTTTCTAAACATTTTATGACAATAACCTTGAATACTTTGACTGCTTTCTTACTTTCTCAGAAACAGAACTGTAATATATTTTTTTTAAACTTTCTGTGTTAATGTATTATCTGTTAATGATTACTGTTTCAAAGAAGAAAAATAGCTTAAACTAAGTTACTGAATTGTATTGAAATGTTTAAGAGGGGTTGGTTGGCTGAGTTTTTTTGGTTTTGTCTCCTCCCTGCCCCCACACCCCTATGCCCTTCAACTTCTCTGACCTATCTAGAACATACACTATTCTAACTTGTGTGCTTTTTTACTCTATGGTAAATTCTCAAGAAGCTTATGCTGGATTTAATGCAAGCTCCATTACCATCGAAGGCAAGTAGAAAATATGCCTCTGGGTTTCACTGATTTTTCTATCAAACTTTTTTAGGTAACGGCAAGCCTGAACTGCATTATTGGAACTCATGGTTGGTTGCCTTATGATAAAAATATCTCCAACTATTTTACATTCATCAGAGATACCACAGTGACAAATCCCAAGTAAGCAAATGATGAGGAGAGGTGCAGATGAATGCGTCTACAGTAATAAAATACAGTAATTTTTCAACAATGAGTGGATTGTACTGTTTTCGCTGGCTGAGTTTTCATCTAAGAATGCATCTTCTGATGTTCAATAATATTATCTCTAATCTGTTCTAGTAAAGAGTTATGTAAGTGGCATTTCAAGGTTCTTCATTCTTAGATCTACTTCTAACTTTTTTCAAATATCAATCATAAAAACTCACCTTGGAATCTCAGATGAGCAGTCTTTGCACATGGTTACACTATAGTGCAGGTATACGTGGTGAACTAGTTTGGTTTTTAGAAGATTCCTTTTTTTCTTTAATGTTACAATACTTGGTAGGGACATGAGTTATCCATACAGAATTAAATCGCATAAAAGACTGAGAAGATCTAATGTGAAATCTTGCTTCCACTTGCTGATGGCAGTGATAGTTTTGCTATGGA
>NW_010299149.1:0-20846 GCF_000700745.2 Antrostomus carolinensis | reverse complement strand
TTTTTTTTTTTTTTTTTTTTTTTAGATATAGTCTCTATAGGTGGAATTTCTTACTAATTTTAAAGGATATAGGAAGTACAAAATACATTAACTGGAACTAAGGTTACTCTTTACTGCTCATTATTTGCCTGCAGAACACAACGCAATGTGAGTGGTCCTTTTGCACCCGGGCTGGAAATCACCTCTAAGTTGTTTGCAGTATCCCATGATGCAAAACTGCTCTTTAGTGGAGGACACTGGGACAACAGCATCAGAGTGACATCTCTTACAAAAGGCAAGCTGATTGGACAGCACATCAGGCACATGGGTTAGTAACTTTTTATATTGTGGAATTAAAGGTTTTATGTATTCTGCCTTGATGTTGGGTCTTTTTGGAAAGAATTATAGCCAGTGTGCTTGGGCAGACAAGCATAGCAATTACAAAGGAGTGGCATAAGAACAGAAGAATACTTGAGCCATAATTATACATAAATGCTCAAGCATGGCTTTTTAGTCACTGTTGTGATGATTTGATGTAGTTTCAAAATAAGGCTTGACTGCTGTTTTTAGGTAGTAAAGCTGATTAAGTCAGGTTGGTACCCCTGACTGTACAGTGAGTTCATTGTTTAATACAGTCTCATCAGCCCTTACCAGAGTTGAACATTTCATGCTGACTGAAAGTCAGGATACCCTGTTGACATACTGCATGCACATTGTCACTCTGTGGGAAACTAATCTTAAGTATCTACATGATAACTTCCTATTTTCTTTTTTTTATCTAGATATTGTGACTTGCTTGGCAATAGACTACTGTGGAATTAATTTAATTTCAGGCTCCAGAGATACTACCTGTATGATATGGCAAATCATTCATCAGGTAGGTTATTTAGGCACACTCTGAGAAGCAGTTTCTGTGCTACTCTGTTTTGCTATGAGGGTTTATTATTTCCTTTCTTTCAGGTTTGCAGGGAACGTAGTCCACTGAAATTGATTAGCTTGGTAATTTCATTACTCCCATTGCCTTATGTGTTTGAAATATTCACTATACACATTAGTTACTGAAGTACAATATTTTAGAGGCACTCTTAAAGATTTCATAGATTACTTTCAGGATAGGCAAATATTATCCCCCATTGTACAGATGGAAGAATGGAAGAAGAGAGACACTGCTTGAGACTACCGGAATTAGTCAAAACAGTGTTTACAGTTGAGGATTTTTACATTTCTAGGCTGCTATTGGACTCCAGTAGTTGCATTTTAGCATTGCATTTCCTTTATGGGAAGTACTGATGACTACACTAGGAGTTAGCAAAGACAACACTAGTCTGTTGCCTGGATTTTTGCTGGCATTTTAGAATGCTTTAATATTGGTCTGGTGCTTTCACACAATGAAAGTGGTTGTATGATGCATGTATGTACTTACGCTCAAAATGTGAGGTCATTTCCATTGTTATGCATTTTAAATGTTCATTTCTGATTGCTGCATTACTGCAGGGGGAAGCTGCGGTCATGTTATGGACAGTGCCTTTGGTCAGGTCACCTTGTTCTTATCATTGAACTGAAGTCAGCACATTAAACCAGTACAGTGGTGCATAACTGCATGTGTTTTTGTAGAAGGTGTCTTTATGGTGGGAGGATTTATAATTATTTTAAGTCGCACTTTGTACAAGTGATATGTGTTCAAAGAGGCAAGACTTTAGTGCTCACAACAGTATTTTTTTTGTCTCAAGGGAGGATAAAGGTTGGACATTTTTTAGCTTATATATCTTTTCAGTGTAAGTTAAAAAAGTCATCCTCTGGAGATTATCTTTGTTTCGAATTGCTTTTTCTTAATATTTAAATGTATTTTTTAATTTAATGGATATATAAATTATGTTGTATTTATTATAAATTCTTCCTGTGAGAGTTTTATCTTGGTCTTTACAAAGTGGCAGCAGTGTACTACATACTGTCACTTCTGTTCTACTTGTCTGTTCTGCATTGTTAGCTTATTTCCCAGCTCTGTATTTTGACACTTGTTCTACATTCCTGCATGCTTCAGGCTTTCAGGGCTTGGTTGGCAGTCAAATTTCTATCACAGAAATTAGACTAGAGAGTCTTCTGCAGAAATATTTACTGTACCTTCTCTGTAAGCACAGGTCTTCCCTTAGAACTAGTTTGAGAGTAAGTCTGTATATGCTGACCGTACACTCACTGGAACAAAAGTACTAAATTTTTACACCCTGCAGTCATGTGGGAAAATCACTATCTTTAATGAGCATTGTTGCAAGATTTCCTTTGTGTGTCATGCTACTGATAGTCACTGACACTGACAAGGATTATTTCCTTACTTTTCCTTAGAATATGGAACAGAGTTGCTGTAATTTTAAGCAAAATAACTTTCACCTTCTTTAAGCTTGGCTGTGAAGGTAGTGCTTGATTCCAGGGTAAACAGTAAGAGCTGAACAAGTCCAGTTACACAGGTGAAGAAAAAGTGGATGGATGGGTGGGTGGGTGAACAGCTCCTGTTAGGACTGCTCACTGTGATCCTTACACACCTGGACATCTGAAGGGATAGAAACAAGTCAGCTGAGTAACTCTGTCTTTCACATCCACATAGTAACTGTATGTTTGTACATTCTTGTGATTTTAGTAAATAGGGCTGCTGACATAAAGGGCAATAAATTGAAATTGGAATGGGTGAGTTATGCCTTTGGTTTTGGCCTATGTCAAATATACATCACAAACAACTGATACTAAAGATACCAGAAATTTATTTTTTGTTTGTCCTTCAGCTGCAAGAGAATGTCATTGCACTTTTTGTTACTCTCAGGGAGGAGTGCCTGTAGGCCTGGCACCTAAGCCATTGCAGATCCTTTATGGGCATACAGATGAAGTTTCAAGTATTGGCATCAGCACTGAACTGGATATGGCAGTGTCAGGATCCAGGGTAAGCATCCTCATACTTTTCCCTTCTTTGCCTCTTCTGTCCTCAAACCATAGAGCATATTTGAAGCTGATTAAGAATACAAAAAATGTGACTATTTCATGATTTTTTTTCTTCAGCCTTGCACATCAAGAAGATATGTACCATCTCCCTTGCTGCCTGCTTAAATCAGGCTGTCTCAAACTACTCTGCACAGCATAAGCCTCAGCTACCATGTTGTGTAATTCTGCACAGATCAGCTTTAATGTGTGTGGACTTATTTGGAGGTCTTAAGCTTCTCATAGAACCAATTATGTGACAGTTTCTTTGCTACTTCCTTAAAGTTGAAGGTTCTGTGCAGCTTACTCATGCTCTACCTTACTGCACTACTCTGACAGGCTGCTGAACTCTGTACTGCACGTAATGCCTACTCATAACTGTGACCTAGGAAATGGATGATTTGCTGCCTATCCTTCCCCTCTTGCCCTGTTTGCATTTGTTTTTTCATAATGCTTGTAGTACATGGCTTCTTGAGAGGAAGGCTTCTTTGTGTGGAGTTCCTAATGCTCAGGAGTCTTGATCTCCAGTTAAGGATTTAAGTGCTTTCAAAATATTCCTTCTATATTTAAATACTCCTTCCGTGTGTTGCGGTAATTTACCTGCTGAGTAACAACTTAACTGAATTTGATCGCTGCAGGATGGGACTGTTATTGTCCACACTATTCGGAAAGGTCAGTACGTGAGGACTTTGCGACCACCTTGTGAGAGTTCTCTCCTGCTGACTGTTCCCAATCTGGCTGTGTCCTGGGAAGGCCATGTTGTTGTCCACACCAGCATAGAAGGAAAGACTACTCTTAAGGTACTTAAGTTCATGGACTTTAATCATAAATGTTCCTAATTTTGTCCTTCTTTCATGAAGTAATGAGGCTTTTTGAGCATGCTGTGTCTGTTTCCTTATTTTTTTTATTTTGCTGGCCAACTTGAGTGAAATTTCATTAAAAGATAAATTACAGACATACTGTGCTCCTATAAGTTTCATTAAAATCTCCAAACACCTGCAAGGAAGATACCCAAGCATGTGCTAATAAATCTTCCTGGGAGATCTGCTTTGAAATGGAAAACTAGGGGAAACAAGTTCCACTGTGCACAGAAACAGAGACTTATAAGGGTAGCAGTAAGTTCTGAGTGCAAGATGTGCAGTGACTATACTGATGTTTCTTAGTTTTGGATTGGACAGATAGCTATAGGGTTCACAGTGTAGCTTATTCTGTCTATTAAGTAGCTGTGTAGTTGCTTTAATAAGAATAGAGCTGTTACAATTTCTATGAGCATAGGAAACTTCTTGGAAGACAAATTTATTGGATGTAGGCATGCTAGTTGCATTGGAAAGATGGGGAGAGAACAGACCAAGGTATCGTCAGGCTGGAAGAACTTAAGATGGTTGTGCAAACTGCAACTTTAATCTGTCAATAATTCATTGCCTTGTCCAGAAAATAATTTCTATACAGGACCTGGTATACATACGCTTCCCTTGTACCATTCAACAAGGAAAAGGTTGGCAGCAGTATTATCTGGGAGTTATTGCCCAAGTTAGCTCCTGTTAGTGAGCTAAAGTTAGAAATAATACACTCTTAATCCAGTCAGTCCTCTGTGACAGATTTATTTTTGATCTATTCAGGATAAGAATGCATTACATCTCTATTCTGTCAATGGAAAATACTTGGGTTCTGAGACTCTGAAGGAGGAAGTGTCAGATATGTGTGTGACTGGCGAGTATATCGTGATGGGCAGCTTACAGGGATTTCTTTCCATACGGGATCTCTACAGGTAATGTACCACCATCAGTATTTTATTATTGAGATGCAAATATAAAGGCTTATTGAAAAATGGCTGTGTAATATGGACTTTGCTTAGTGCTGTAGGTGGTAGCCATTGGGTTTTTTTTTCTATGTTCCTGAAAAAACTCTTTTAGAGAGGAACTAAGGTAGTGAAGAGAAGAAAAATGAGAGGTTGTACCAGACCCCTTTCTTCCCAAGTGTTTATCCCAAATGCACACCTAGAACTGACAGAATTTAGAAAGAACTGTGTCTGATATCTGCAAGCTGTGATTGTCCCCATGTCTGATTAGTCACTGGGAGCCCAGCAACTGCAGGATCAAGCCTCTTGTAGTTCTGCACTGACTTTTAAACTCCTTATTGCTATGCTCTGTAGAGCTCCATTGCTTCTTGGAATGGGAGTGATCTTTGTCACTTCAGCAGTTGTGGAACTAATGTTACTGTTCTTCAGTGAAAATGTTTTAATTTACTGACTTACCCATCCATGCCTTTTCTTGTTATTTGAGCTCTATTCTGGGGTATGATTAGATTGTTCCATAGGAGTTTACAATAATTTAAACTGCAAACTGGATCCTTGAGAAACTGTGTTTTAGAGTGCATCCTGTGGACAGCAATTTTGGCTGCAGTGTGATTCTTTGCAGTATGTGCAAACAAATACATGATGTACTTTCTCTGTATGGTTTTTGTTCATTTCAGCCTGAGTCTGAGCATCTCCCCCTTAGCCATGCGACTGCCAATTCATTGCATTTCTGTCACCAAAGAGTATAGCCACATCCTTGTTGGCTTGGAGGACGGCAAGTTGATTATCGTTGGTGTTGGCAAGCCAGCAGAGGTAAAACCCACCATCAAGAACTTTTTCTACCGAACAGTGGGAAGTTCACTTATTTCTGCTTTCCAGTTGAGCAAGAGGTCTCCTCTATGGCAGGGTAAATTTAAGAGCAAATTTCAGTTTTCAGTGGGAAAGAAATAACTTCTGAGACTGCTCTACTGAAATTTCTCATTAAGAATCAAAGGTACATAGGGATCGCAGCTGGACTAACTTCCAGACTCTATCACTCACATCTGAATAAGCAAAGTCATAGTAGCTAACCTTTTCTGAACACGATAGTGTTGTCAGACACTTCTTGATGAAATAATTTCCCAGAAGAAAATTGGAAACAAAAGAGAGCAAGCTACTTTCTTTTAGTTTTTATGGTTCCTGTCAGATATCTTTTAATAGGTGTTGACTGACATTGGGGAAAAAGAATACTACTTTTTTCTGTTAAGAGTTTCTAATTGCAGTGCACAAAGAATCACTTGTGTAGGTTTTCAATATGCTCTGTGCTCCATATGGTGAATATGAACTTGTTGGTACTGCATATGCAATATCAAATACAGAGCATCCATCTGCCGAATAGCTATGCCCAATTTTTCTGTGCAAAACACAGGTTTTGTTTTAAGCACTTCTTGTTGTGACTTTCAGAGTATTTGAGTTAGCTTAAACGTGCTTCTCTTTACAACCCGATCTCCGTTGTGCTGCAGTGTGTTTATTTGAAATGTGATTATCGCTTTTGCATGACCTTTAGTATGTGCCAGAAAAGTGTGTCTTAATTTAGTTTTATATTTTAATTGTGAAAAAGGAGTTACTTTATTTGCCAATATTTTAAAATGTTTTAGCTAGTATTTTAGTTTAATATTTTAAACAGGCTTCACACGCTGGTAGTCTATTTTGCTTGCAGCGGGTGGGGAGGGGAGGTTTCCACTGACTTCCAGTTGGACAGCTTTTTCCCGTTGTAGAACTAACAAAGAGCTGCTTATGGTGTGGTTAAACATATGTTTGTAACAGCAGTTTTAAAGTCACTGTCATTTCTAAGCTTCCTATTCCACAGAAAAGATCTTTTATAGGCTGAAATTCATGTATCTCATTAGACTGAAGGCTTTTTGTTTTCATTTTTTTTTTTTCAGCTCTTAATCACATCTATTTTTCTAACTATGGAGAAAGTGTTGTTTCAAAGACTGGGTTCCTTTTATGAATGTAGAGGCTTTCCAGTGACTTTTTTTCAGGATTTTCTGTTTCTAATTCAGATGATCTGCAAGCTTAATATCCATGTAAATAGATTATTTTTTTTTTTAAAGAAATCCACAAACATAAAAGGAACAACATTATGTCCCAGACTCTCTAGTTTTCTATAATGGCATCAATCAATATATTTGAAAAGTGTATGTATGTCGGGTATTTATTTGTTGATTGATCTATTTGTAGTTTGGAAGGAATATATTAATTACTAGAATTTTATCCTTGCATAGAAGACAGTCTTGAAGTTCTGACTTTTGGTGGTGATGCTGATCCTTATGATAAAGGGAGAGACCAGCCTTCTTAATGTGCATAAAGTGAAATGCTACTTGGTATTAAGATTGGCCTTTAGTGTTTCTGCATTAACAGAATCCAGTATGAAGTGAAGTATAATAAATGCTTGTGGTTTTTTAGCAATTAGCTGTTTGGGATGTTGCAGAAGTCTGGGAGATTATCCCTGTTAGCACTGTGCCTTTTCTAGAACACTGCTGCTGTGATGATACAGTTCTTAAGCATGCTTAATTTGTAGTATTAACTGCTGGGAACTGTTCTTAAACTTGTGCTGTTAAGGCATACATCTTGTTTGTTCAACTGCAAGGGATTTCATAACCTAATCAGCTGCCAGGCTGATCACTACTGGCCAATCATAAGCCTTGCACTTAAGGAGTAAATTAAAATAGTTTCTTACAAACTTTTGTCAGATTGCAGACCTACTAGATGCTGGATTTAATATGGCCTCTGGTTGCTTGTTATCTGCTTGTTATTTGCTTATGGAATATTCAGTATGAATTGTTTCTGGTTTAAATTTTACTCTGAGCTCTTCACCCAGGATCTTTAGAAGACTCTCTAATTTGACACCAGGAGATAACTTTTCTCTCTTTCCTTCATTCTGCCATCACTGCTCTGCATTTCAGTTATCTTTTCCTTTTTACTTCTAGCAATTTCTGTTTGAAATCTCTAAAATAAAATGTCCCTTCAAATTGTTTCCTTTTTGCTTGACATTCACCTCTTTTTTTCCTTCCTATCAAAATAGCAATCTAAACACTGTTTCTGAGCTGTTTGAAGTAGGTTAAGTATTAAGTACCCATTACTTGGTAATATCCCTTTAACTGTTCAAAATCAGAGGAGACTGTGATTAGTGTTTTGTCTGCTGTTTTTTGTCAGTCCATAAGTGTAACTTTTGGTTTGTTTTAAAATAATTTTTGTTGGTGTAATTTTGTTTATGCGGTATAGTGTACTGTCTGCATTTCACCAGAACCAGTGTCTGAATTCCTTTTAATTTATCCACCTTATCCCTTCCCCCTCCTTTTGTTTCTCTGAATTACTTTTAAACAGATGCGCTCAGGTCAGCTTTCCCGAAAGCTGTGGGGATCAAGCAAACGGCTCAGCCAGATTTCATCAGGAGAGACTGAATATAACACTCAAGATTCCAAGTGATTGCTGCTTCTACCTTCTCTCATGGATTCCAGAAACATGTTTAATCTTTTGGTCACTTTAAATGTATATCTCAACTTTCAGGGGCTTGATTCTTAAGTCTGTTGAAGATGAACCTATGGTAGAGGTATAGTAATGACCATGTGTACTCGTGCAAGCTAGCTTGCTTGCATATTTTTCCTTAACTGCGTTGACTTGGTCACAGCAGAGTCCCTCTCTTAATAGCTGCTAAAACTGTGTTTCAGAGAAAAATGAAAGGAAAAAAAAAACCAACTCAAAAGACCCCCAAACCTAAGCTTATGAATTGAGTTCAAGATGAGTAGCATTTAAATTAAAGTTGAATAGGGCCAGATGCTCCTTGATCACTAAGAAGATATTTGGCTTTGTTTTGACAGCATCGTAATTCCCCAGCAGTAAATTAAAATTACAGTGGAAGGATTCAAAATTGGGAGAGCTGACAGAGATGACCTTTTCAATATGTTTTTTAGCCCAATTAACAATTTATTGCAATTTGTTCATGTAAATGGCTATTGCTATCTTCTTTTGTATAGTTCCAGTTTTAGGCTGTTCTGCAAGAAACATCTGTGTTGCACTACTTGATTATCAGAAATTGTTTAAAGTACAGACATGAATAACTTCAAAAGAGTTGAACATGGTGAAGGAGCTGAAGGAGGTAGGAAATACTTGCTGCTGAAAATTATTTATGTTGTTAAGTAGACTACAACACCAAGAAATCTCGTATTATATTTAATATATTGAAGAAATACAGAGGCATAATCAGTATCTGTATTGGTCAAAGATCAATCTGCTTCGTTAGTAAGGCAATTCCTACAAACAAGAGATAAATTTCCACTGCAAAATCATTTAAACATCACAGCACAATTTAATTAAATAGCACCTGTTTGTTTCTTGGGTTGGTGTTCACCAAACCAATTGTTAGCCATATTTCTTTTTTCCTGTAAAAACAAGTAGGGAAACAGATAATGTATCCATCTTCAAGATGTGTTTAAGACCTGGGAAAAGAAAATATCAGAACATTATGTGCACTATATCCAACAAAATAGTTACGGATTTTATGCTCTATTTTGGAGAAGCCATTACTGATTTTTTTGTTGTTGTTGTTTAGCAATATGTGATGATAGAAGGGTATGTGCTTTTGTATCATGCTGACATTTTTTAAATGTTAATGATTTAAATGATAAACCCCATACTGTTAGAAAAGCCTGGTGCTGAGGGAAAAATATGAATTTTTGGATCAGCATGCGAAGGTATGTGTGCATGTGTATATATGTGTGTATGTTTGTATATATATATATGTATATACATGTATGTATGTCAGTTCAAAGGAGAAAATACCATGGGGTAAGGGGAGTATAAATATAAGGTGGAGCTATTAAGTGATTGTTAGCTACTGTGTTCCCTTTTGGCTACCCCTGTCTTCCCTCTACCATCAATTTTCTTGTTATTTTTATTTATTTATGGAAATGAATGTATGTTGTATCTCCTATAAATGTTATCAGATATTCCCTGTGGTTGGGGAGCTGTTGAACTACCTGAGGAACTTCGTAATGTATAATCTAATTTCATTAACTTTTAGCACAATATTTATTAACTTTGTAGAAATAGTAATACCTCCTTACCCTGCAAAAAGATGATCTTTACATGTTCTGTTAGTCTAATTAAATGTTTTCTCCTCAATTTCTTTAATGGGAAAAAAAAAAATCCCTCTTAATGACTGATTAGTGTGCTGTGTAAAGAAAGTTGCGATGCTTTTTCTTAACTTTTGTAAATGAAATAATAAATCAGACTAGTGAACAAGTGGGTCTATGCATAGTTACAATATTCATACTAATCACTGTGACAGACTGGATTGTCTGGAAAGTTAGGAGAAAATAATTATTTCCATGAGTCACTTGCCAAGAGAACATTAAATTTCCAAAAGTAGAGTGCTGTGGCTTTTTTTCAGACTCCATGTATGTAAAAAAGCCACATCCCATATTTTCAAATAAGCTATAGAGAAGTGAAAAATACTATTTTTAATCACTTACCTCTCCAGTAAGAGTACTAAGAATACTCTGGAGTATTAAGTGTGTATATGAGAATGTGAGGTACGTTTGTCCATTATGATTTCATGAAGAAAGGATTTCAGGGGAGCTCTTTCAAGAGTAATTTAGAAGAATTTCAGCTCAGAATGTCAGTTTTTTCTGTGTTGTGGGAAGTTGAAAAAAAAGAAGTCTTTTGGGGCATTGAGCTGATGATTTCTGTAAGTATGCATATTTGTTCTGTTTAAATGCATATATGAGGTTAAGCGAAGGTTTACTTGAAGGGGAAGGGGCAGGAAGTTATGTTTTGGGCTAGCAGAATTAAGTGGAAAAACTAAGGAGATAAGTCATTTGTAGTGTTTGGTGAGAGCATAGTTTTCTTTTTGTCATTTGCACAGAGAGGTTTGGATAAGGGTTTGAAAATGTCCTACTGTGGGTTAGGTATGTTTATACAACAGTTGAATTAATGTTTTTGGTAGTTTAATATTAAATAATACTGAATACACTGTGTAAGTTTAAGTAAAATACTACATAGTTGCAATAATTGGGGATGAAAGAGTTCACAGTGAAGAGCTCTGATATTTGAATACCATAATTTCAGTGCATCACAAGCATTAGGTGATCTTCAGAAATACCTGGGACAAGTTTAAATGTGGACAGAGGCTAGTTTGTGCTCTGCACAAAGCAGCAGCAGCAGCATGAGGAGGGGGATAGGTGAGCTCTAAGCTGCTTCATGTTCTACACAGAATGGCAACATCCCTTGCCTTTCCATCTTTTATCTGGTCCTTGAGGATGGCAGGTATACACATCACATGCTTAGTGTTCTTGCCAGAGGCTCTCTGGAAAGACCTCTGTAAGGTTGGAGGTCTGCACTCTGTCTTTATCTAAAACCCACTTTAAGTAAAAGTTACAGGTGGTAAGTGTGAGCATTAGTCAGTATGTTGTTTCTTTTGGTTTTAACTTATTCGTGTAAGTCTTTTTAAGAGTAGAAACTAATTTTTCTGATCAGCTGTTTAGGTTGGTTGAATTGCAGTCTGTTATGGAGTGCACTGTGAATTAGTGAACTAACTTTCATAATTCTTTTATTTCCTCAAGGCAATAAAGCTTAGGATTGCATTTTGGTTTTCCTATAGTATTGGTGAAGTAAGATTCTCCTTCGGTTTTGAACTAAGATTTATTTAATTGTAAAAAGTAAAGCTGTGCAATGAGGGAATTCTGATTAGGAATTCAGAATAAACAAGTCTTAAGCAACAGTTGTTTCATAACACTACATTTGCCAAGATCATCTTGGTGGTATCTTCTTACATTTAATTTTTTGAACAACTCTAATGATATTTATCAAAGTTTAAGATATGCTTACTTTTGAAGCTGAGTAAGTAGGAGTGTAAATATATATATCTAAAGGAAACTGAAAAGTGACAGTTTTAATATCTGTATATAAATGAGATCAAGTAGTTAGCAGTATTGAATAACTTCTCCCTAGCACAGTTTTGAGCTTGCCTACCAAAGGATATTTAGAAGACATCTCCTTTAGTTCAAGTAAAATATTTGTTAAATTTCTTTTATAAATTTGCTTATAATTCCTGATAGTATTTTTAGTTGTCTTTTTATCTATAATGAAGAATCTCATCTAGTCTGTGCAGTTTTTGTACTATATGAGCATTCAGAAAGTGAAATGTTTGCTGTTCCAGTTAACATCTGACTTACATGAATTATATCAATACACTTGTTATCTAAGACTTGTTCATTGAATATCTGGAAACCATGTCTTCTGTCATCCACATATTTTACCAACACCAGCACAAAATAATAATCCCAATCTTAAATTAACTGCACTTCTTCTGATGGTTAATATATATTGTGGAAATCAGGTTTTAGGAAGCCTGTTTGATTTAAAAAGAAAAAAGAAAAAAAAAAACAAACTAAATAACACACACATATTACAATTGTTTTGCCAATCTGCAACATTGATATAAACAAGCTTTTTTCCCCCATGGTGTACCTTAGATCATTAATATTACCACAAAACAGGTTTATCAAAGTCTTTACAGACTTTAAATAGTCTAGTCAATTGACTGCTTTATAAGGATTCTCTTTAAAGCTGTATTTGTGTCCTTTCAATGAAGCGCAAAGAACTAAGTTTCTGCACTGTAAAAATTCTGTATGGGACTGGTAACAGTCCTATATCAGTCTACTTCAAGCCAGTCCTGCAGGAATGATAAATCTATTTTTATTTGTAATACACAATAATTAGGTAGGTGTTTTAACTTTTCCCTTAGTCAATGGGAGCTGTAAATTTTACTTCCTTAGACCATGTCTCCCTCTTTCCTGTTTCCTCTCCAAGTCTTTCCCAATCTCAATTAACAAAATGATTAGAAAATGTATGTAGAGCAACCAAATGCTTCACAAAGCTTTTACTGTGTATGTGTATTCAGTTGAAAATGTGTAGCTGTATACGGATTATGGTATGGTAGGGAGCTTTAGAGCTAGGGAGGGGAGTAGAGGTGTCAGCCTCCTTCTCCTACATTGAGAGACTGTGTAGGCACTTGCTCTGTATTGTCATCTGAAGGCACTTCTTTCTTCCACTGTTAAGGGCTAGATTAGATGCTGAGTCTAGGTGCTGTGAATATTTTCTTTTCCTTTCAAATATATATATTTTTTAAAAAAGCACATATAAATGCATATCCTAATGTGAACCTAAGGCCTGATCTAATAAATGCTGTTAGATGAAAGCACTACATAGGGTTATATTTAATTGGGTGGAAATTCAAGCATGTGCTTCAGTGCTTCCTAGAATGGGCTTTTCATGCTTTTTGGTTTAAAAGCTATGTTGGTTTCAGCTGTAAACATGACACTTGTTAGTAGTCTCCTTTTGAAGGAGAGTAATAGTTTTTGTGCAGTTGTACGCATGTGGGTTCATTGTATACCAATGTTAGACTCAACTGAAGTGTTTGGAAGATGTCTTTCCTTCCATCCTAAGTAGACAAGTTCTCCTTATTATTGCTAATTGCCCTTGTCAGCACATACTTTTAAAGGAAGCAAGAGTTTTCTGAAAAGCTCTTGCAGTTAAAAAAAAAAATAAAATTGGTAAAATACGGTTGTGCCCTTCCTCACCATTATATTCCTCAGATGCCTTAATGCAGAAATGCCTGAGTGGCAGCACAGCATGCTCTGCAGAGTTTGAGTCGAGTGCTATTCATCTTACTGCGTCTTGAGCACCCCATATGTGAGGAACTGCTTGTAGTGTATAATCAAAGGTAGCCTTTGTTCAGTTTTAATTCACCTTTTTGCTGTGCATCTGTGGAAGAAAGCTGGAATGTCTTTATTTTAGTTGCCATTTACCCAAATGACCCAGATAAGATAGGTGTTTCACTTCTTTTCTTCAGGAGAGAGTTCCTCCAGTTGTGTGTTCTTTCTATTTTTGTCTACTGGACTTGGGAAATTTGTCAAGTATTTCCAGAGCTTAGGTCTGTGATTATACTCAGTGCAGACACAATTTCATAACATGTCTTCTGTCCCAGAAGCATGATTGCCAGTATAGATTATGGTTTAAAGCTGCTAAGGTGTTTTGAGACTGAAATATAAAACATCCAGCCATATATATCTAATTGAACTTAAGAGGCCACTTGTTTATTTAGCTTGCTTTCTAGTCAGTATTTTTGTCTTGAGAGCGCCCTATTTTTTGCCTTGAAGTAACTTTTAAAAATAAACTTATTTTTGCACCTGACAGTACTGCTTTGTCATTCATAGCCGTGAGCTAATGCTTAAAGAAAGCCATGAGGGATTCATGGAAAACTTGTGATACATATTATGATGCAACCCTTCACTATGCAGGAGCAGCTTAAAATGAGATTAGATAAATGCTGCTTGTAAGACTTACCCTCCTTTGGTCTGTGTTTTGATGGAAGCTGTGATGCTTGATGAGTAGCATCAAGCTACTCACTTTGCTTGATGAATTTTTACTAAAGCTAATGAGGGAGTGGAAACAAAGGCCTTACAGCAACAGTTAACCATATCTTCTGATAATTCTTAGTTTATGCAATTAAGCAATTACAAATGGATTTTTAAATGCCAAAAAATGCCTTTATTTAAGAGTTAAATGTGAGGTCTGAGGAGTGTTGGAAATGTCTACTTTAAAAAATGACCCTGCAGGCACTGTAATGAACTTGCTGTCAGTCTTCTGTGCAATATCTTTTTCCCTTCTGGGTGCTTTAAGAGTATACTATGTCTTATTTTGTTTTGATCACTGTTTTGATCAGTATGTTTTAAAGAGTGTGTATATTGGCTAATGATGGATTTTTTTTTTCTGTACAGCATGGTGGAAGATGTTTTAAAATTTTGCACTTTTCTAGGATTTGCAAGTTTGTAACCTGACAATTTTTAATATGCACACTTTTGTAAATAATTGGCATTGTATATATTTAACATGAGTCTGAAGCAAATAAAAGTAATTGAATGCATACTTCTCCCTTTATTAATAGCACAAAAATGAAACTAATAGTGTGGGAGTCCACTAAACAAGCAATTATTTCATTTAGCAGGTAAAGCTAGGCAGCAGGAACAGCTTGGTGTCCTGTCTTAATTGTGTTAAAGTAACTTTTTTTTGGTGGGGAAGGAATCAAAGTGGATAAATGAATGTACAGACCCTTTCAGACTACAAATAGATATGATTACTCAAATATTGCAATAAAAAATGTCTTTTTGCTGGGAAGGAGAGGTGTCCAAGACATGAATTAGGGTGGGGAAAAGAGGCCACTAATGCAAATTTATCTTTATAAAGCTAAGGTTCTCCACCCACCCTGGGACTAGAAGCATCTCTTTCTTTTTTTCCCTCTTCCTCATTGTCTTCCCATATAGTGACTTTTACTGCAGAATATGCAAGGCTACAGATTCTGGAGATTACTGTCAATCAGGAGGAAACTGAAATCTGTTCCAGGCTCATGTTCAGTTGGTTTCTTACCCCTGTAAACAAGACAAACCATGCTGTGAGCTTTAAGAGGAGGTAGGACTACTGTGTTTCCATCTGTTACTAGGGATAGAGCAAAGCATCCTTATTCATAACAAGCAGTTTTAACTCCCTTCCTTGCCTGCATCATGGAACGTGCATATTAGATTTCTTAGTAGTGTTCATATGACTAAAGACAGGAGTTCCCTTGTTCTGGAGTTCAACACATGAGGGCCAAACTGGCATTCCCCTGGCCTTCAGTAACAGAGCTGACTACTGGGGCCCCTTCTGTGAATGGTAACTATAGTTCAGAAACCTAAGCATCGATGGATGTAATGTCAGAGCACTTACTGGGTAAGTTAGACATCCTCTAGAGTGCTGCCATACTGCCTGCTCCCTGGCAGCATAAAGCAATGCACATCTTTTTCCCCAAAGAGAAATGGAAGCAAGGGATTAAGTAACCTTTAACATGGGGGACAGGCAGCATGTGCTGGAAGTCTAATAGAAGTCTCTCTTCCTTTTTATCTGAAGGAGGATATCCATTCGAATTATTATGAAGCATTTACCTCAAAAACAGACGTGCTCCTGTCACTCCTTGCAAGGTGGCTTTGTCTCCTTCCACTAGTAGCATCGCACCTTCCCGCAAGCCCTAATGTAGGTGGAAATGTTTAACATTATTTTCAAGCTATTTGAAAACATTATGTTTAACATTATTTTCAAGCTAATGCTGAAACTAAATTAGGCAAGTTATCTTGTTTTAGAAGCTGGTTTTCTTGTTTATTTTATTTTTCCCTTTTAAAGAAAGGAGAAAAGGAAATGTGTTTTTTATGCAATTACTTCCACTACCACGATTCTGGATCCAGTTCGGGCCAAGCAACAGCCAGCTGGGTTTGGTAGAGCACAAACTTTATATTCCAAGCTTGGGCACAGGGACAGGAAACCCAGAAGTCCCACTTCCCCAGACAGACGTACTGTAATTATGAGCATACTAGGAAACCCAGAAGTCCCACTTCCCCAGACAGATGTAATTATGAGCATACTGCTGAATGAGGAAATCGAGAAACCTTCAGAGATTATGAAAACAAAATGTGAAGTTAAGAATATCTGCAAAAAGATTAAGGGGAGGTGTCACAGAATCAATTAATCTTTTAAGGGGAGGTGTCTTACCATCTGCACACACATCATCCACAACACACAACATATGACTGGTGGCCAGTGATTGGAAAGATCAGAGCTACCTAAAATACAGTGCTTGGCAACAGGACTCCAGGCATCTAATAGGCAGAATGCATTTCATTTGTTCTAACCCATTTTCTGTAAGTGAGCAAAATCTAAGATTGAAGCTCTTAGCAAGACTATAACTAGCCTTCCATGCCACAGTTCTGTAAGGCTTGTCAGGCAGGGGAACCCACACTGAAAGCTAGCAAGAATGCATTTAAAATGTTTTATCATGCTACAGCCATGAGCTTCCTGACTGGGATCTACTACTCACCAGAACTGGAGGAGTGTTTGGTTCTTCATGATATTGACGAATTCTTTCCTCTCTTGTCTCCTGCAATAATGAGTGTAGATTTAACTGCCCAGGAAGTAAGGTAGGACTTGGAGCTATCCAAGTAGCATGACACCAAGTAATTTTGTAACATTAAACAAAGCAGGTACTTCCCCTCAAGCAGCATGCTTTCATTAGACTAATGTATTGCAGGACGTGGCAGAATTAACTGTAATAGATGTACTTTACCCTTCATCACTAGCAGCAATTGTCCCCACCCTGAAAAACCTTAAAACTTAGTTTCACTCAATTCATTCAGTGCCTTTTTTTTTAATGCTACCTCTATGTCCTCACTCTCAGAACAAGAACACTGAGGAAGGTGGTGGAAGGAAATGCCTGAGATGCCAGCTTCATCAAAGAGGGTAGTGAACCATGGATTTCCACTGATTAAATATCTGCTTGATTGTCCTGCACACAGCTCTGCTGTGTTTCCTGAGGGTTTGCTGCTGAACTGAGCAACAGTAGTTAAAAGAAATCAAACCAGAAGGATTTGTTGGTAAGAAAACACAGGAACACAGTAGGGACTTGGTACAGCACAGAGCTTCCAGCCTCCTCTTAGAGAAATAGCAGAAGTTATTTATAAGCAAAAGACTGCCTTCTTATCTAAGTGACAAGCTGATTAAATTACTACCTACAACTTCATGTAAATTCTAGAAGCACACCCTGATACTCCATCTCTTCGGTGTCCCCTAATTCTTAATAATTCCTCTAACCATGAAGAAATTTTTATTACAAGGAGGAAAGTATTTGGGCTATTAAAAGATCCACCATAGAAACTGTTCCCTGAGGAATTAGCTCCTGACAGACTATTCAGGAATCAGCTCCTCCATACAGTGGAGATGTTAGTCTTTGTGCTTGATGGTTAAAGTGTTTTTCTTTCAGCTAAACTAGTACATGTGCTTGCTTAGTACGGGACTAACCCATTTTGTTTCAGCTGTACTAGTACATGTGCTCAGTACTGGACATTACGGGGTGTGCTCTCTGCAGGGACACTAATGCTTACATATTTTCTTACACAACAGGTTTGCATGCAATCTCAGGATCTCCTTGTTCTGATGGTTCCTTCAGATATTTAAGCCTCTTAATATATATTTAAGTTAGGTCTTCTCAAGTAGCAGGCAAGACAGACTATGGCAGGACCTTCCAGAAACACAGTGCACTGCATGTTAATGTTCCAAGTTTTTCCCTCTTTCCCCCCCACCCCCTTCTGCACCAGGTATGAAGCAACAGTATTGCAGACATTGCAAAGCTTCTGTTTGTGAAAAACACTTTGTTCCACCTCAGTAATACTGTTGCCAACTCCTCTTTCCACTCAAAGCAAAGCTTTAGGAGGGAGTAAAATGTTACTGCCTCACTGGCAATTGCAGCTACTCTTGGGAGAAGCTGTTAAAGACAGTTTATAGCTTTGTAAGGCCTCACAAATGCACGCTATCATTACACCTCTGCACCCTGGTGACTGTGTTTAGTTCTAGCATTCTTTACTTACACCCATGTGAGTGCTTTTAACATCTGGGTCCAGGTAGTGGGGGTTAATATTAAAAGGAACTAAACCTAGGGCCTGCAGGGAAGGTGGATAAACAATTGGCATGTCATTGGTAGTATTGATGCTGACAGTCGCAACGTTGGTTCCTGCGCTGGATCCCATGTAAGGAATCCCATCCTGAAAGACAAAAGCAATGATTAGTTTGCAGTATCACAACTAGCAGCTGTGTTTTATAGCATCTTTTATCAATCTCAGAGAGTCAGCAATCAGATCAGACTTAGTCCTTGTAGCTCATCTCACTGCTAACTTTACAGGTGAAAAGCAGAAGAACAAGAATTCAGGTTTTGAGGTGGGCAATAGTTTGTATGTCATGGTTGTCAGAGAACTAGCTGTTTAGTGTCCTGTACTCGCAACTCTGACCCAGTCACAAGAGAGAACTTACAAGGTTGTCAGTGCATATATTGGACTTTGCTATTAAGACAGGAGAGACTCATCTACATTGCAGTTACAGGAAATATCTGAACTAGCTTTTAACTACCTTCTGAAGAGAGTAGACCATCAGTGTCAAAAGGACATTGTCTAAAAGGCATGTATGGATCCAACCCTGTTGTTGGTTTATTAGCAGACAACCAACATTTCTATCTACTGACAAGATACAAAGTAGACATCTCAAGCTGAAGAACAGAGTTTCTGGAAACATATTAAATCCTGTACTGCTGCTCTTTGGTATTTTAAGTTGAGGGGCTTACTTCTTAGGTACTACACAGCATTGTACATCTCAAGGTCTTGCAGTCCCACATCTGGGAAACTGCCCTAGAAAAAACAGATTGCTGACCTTAGTCTTTTCAGGCATCACTGACCAATGACAGCCTTATTTAGCCAGAGATTTCAGTTCACTAGGTTGCATGAGATGGATCAATATTTGAAGTGTACTAAAAACAGAGATGTAGAATCTACTTGGATTTGTTTGAACCGAAGGTTATGCCTGAGGTCCTGCCAATCAGGCTTGGCCTGAGTCCTGTAGTTTTTACCTCAAGAACTCTTTTCCTGATCTCCTGTATCAGACTGTTGTCGTAGAGAGCTTTCAAGAGACGGAATGTGTTCCCACCTCCTGCAGAAATAGAGTCCAGCTTATTTAATATACTTTCACCAGTGGTCTTAATTGAAGCCTTTACAAACTTGGCAGGCTCAATGATTTCTACATTCTATTCAGGGTAGTATCCTGCTTTGAGCAGCAGTAAAACCAGAAGCTTCAGAAGAATGGTCATTGGGCAGGCCATGGGCTTATGCCCCAAGTCCTTCTTGTACCACTGACACTGGCTGTTTGACAGTGGACACTGTTCTAATACCTAGGAGCATGGTATTAGGACTACACTCAGTTTGAGCACAGTAGCCCCGAATCCTCTTAGACTTGATAAAATGATGATACAGTTGTGATGATCATGTTTTAATACTGAAGTACTGTTCAACTGAATAATTTGAAACTTACTAGAGATGAAGTTCCATTAATAAATCTCCTACTTTGCTCCCCACCACTAAACTTAGGGTCTAACTGTTGCCAATTAAAGTACTTTTATCTGTAGTTTCTAATAATTGTTAGGCCCAATTTTTTCATTGTTGTCTCTACAGTGCCAGCTCTGAGCAGGACTAATCCAGTGCTCTATATAAACCTTCATCAGGGAGCAAGAAGTAAAACTTACCGATAAATATTGCTTCAGATTTCCTTACAGCTTCCACTGGATCACAAGATTCATGAATGCTGTCCAGCCCATAACCTTAAATGAAAAAATATTTACCTTTGCCACTACAGTTAGGAGGAAGAATGTGGTATGTTCAATCCCCCCTGCCCTGCCCTTGAGACAAATGCCTCATCAGACAACCAGTGAAACTTCAGAGAACTCTACAACATAAAGCAGAGGATATGTCCTACTTCAGTTCAGGGCTTCTGCAGCCAGCTGTACCAAAGCAAATGCTTGCTTTATGGATATACACGCTAAGTGTCTAAGGGCAGACATTTCACTCAGCAGGTGCAGGCTGAGGCACAAAGTCCTGCTGGGTGCTACTGGCTAACTAGAAAATAAGGGGGGGAAAAACATGTCAGTCTCCAGCCAGGCTGTGCCTGAAAGGATGTGCCATCATTGGTTGAGCATCACTAGTACAAATATCTGATCTAAGCTTTTTGGTTTTTTCAGGTTTTTTGTAATGGTTTAAATGTCTGGCTTTGACAGATGTGCCTCGCTGGGGTTCACTGAGTACAGGAAGTGCCAGGAGAGCCAGAACACGCACAGTTGATAGCAGCAAACTTTCTGCAAGACAAGGAGCAAACTGTGCTGCCCAGGGAAGTGAGTACTGATTGTTACTACAGTTACAGGTCCAAAGTTATCCTGAACAGTGATAAATATTAGGTGGAGGTGTTGCTGTAGTCTGCTCTGGAAAGATCTTTGCTCGAAGCAAAGCTCAGTTGCTAGTCATGATGGAAACATCTGGCTGGTTGAAGTGCATTGTAGTAACAGTCCTGACTTACCACCAGTGGTTGCGTGGCTTGAGCAGAGATTTAATGTGTAGGGGAAGAAATGTTCCCCCATGCGATTAAAGGGGATAAAAAGATGCCACTTAGTGGC
>NW_010299148.1:7778-10320 GCF_000700745.2 Antrostomus carolinensis | reverse complement strand
ATTCTGTGATTCTGTAATATTCCAGCCTTTTGAAAAGTCTATGGAACCCAATATTTCTTAATCCAACCTTCCCTTACAAGCTATGTAAGAGAACAACACACCTCCTTACCTCCTCCTCCAATAACTACAGGCTGAGGCTGATGACAAAGTTCCTTAGTCTAAAGAGCTGCCTTGACCCTTCCTTTCTAAGCCGATAAGTAAATGCCACACAAAAACTCTTACACCCTTTCAACACACCGCAAGTGTCTTACACTATAAGGATGAAGCTGTGGAGTCCTGCAAAGGAGGAACACATTAGCTAAAGATCACTGTTGGTGAAGTTTCCCGGTATGGAGCTATATAATCTGGTTTTCCAAGCAGCGCTGTAAAACTGTTACATTACTGTCCATAATATTGTCAGTTCTCTTCTCTATACACGCCTACAAAGAACAGAGTGATAGGAAATACGATGCTTCATCTACAACTGCCACAACTAAAAAGGCCTTTTTTTCTAGTTCTGTTTTAAACACATAATGCATTATTAGATCGGGGCCTCTAGCCCTGCCAGATGTCTGGAGATCATGAACATCCATTGGTTCAGAAAGGGACTGAGCTAGCTACTGAAGGATAAAACTCAGTGTCTCTCAGACTTAATAATCTCAATACAAATTCTGGTTCAGAAAGCACCTGAACTGCAACAAAAATCCTCCTTCTCCCACTGCACATCATTTAACAGTCTTACACTTTTCTCCCCATACTATTAGTATTGTAATTAAGGACCCAAGCTTGATGAAACCTCAATATAATAATCCTGTGTCATAATTTTATGAAGAACACATTATTCATTACCTTAATGTTACATATCTATTTCCAACTTTAGCCCACACCATTATATGCTCATGCATTCACATATATGCTCCCAAAGGGAACTACAATTACTCTGCTTACCCCAGAAAGAAAGTTCAGCACTGTGGATTTATACTATTTATTCTTTTTATATGGCTAGTTATATTGTTCTCCCATTCCCAAAGATTTTGAAATTCTTCAAATTCTAGACAAATCACTTTATTACTGGAACATACCAGATTCACAATGAAACAGCAACAGCCTTTTTTTTTTTTTTTTTTTTAATTTCATGATGCTTAAATGTACTTCAACAAATGCCTATGTTTAAAAAAAGAAAATCACAGTGCTTTTTCAATTAGTCATAAAAATTAAAGAATTAAAAAAGAAGCCACACCCAAACTTACCTTTACACTTCTCCCACACCCAATCAAGCAAGTTAAAGAAACTTAGTCTGTGAAACCTGTCACCAGCTCCCTCCAGGGAAGCCAAAAGCTTCTCTAGGCTTCTCTACAGCCATCACCCTTTCCAAAATCTACACCAACCTGTCACCAGCTCCCTCCAGGGAAGCCAAATGCTTCTCTAGGCAAGTCTGGCTACAGCCATCACCCTTTCCAAAATCTACACAGTCTCAAAGGCTCCCCTCTATCCCTATGTCTGGTCAGAAAGCTTTATTAAAAACACGGGGCAGGCACAAACTAGTCTACATGAAAAAATACCCTGCAGAAGCCATACAGAGCAGCAGGTGGTAGAGACCTAGAACTGCAAAGGGTACCTGCTGCACTGCACCAATGGGAGATCCATTTGCAACGCCGTGTTCTGGTATGTGACTTCTCAATTGCACTGCAGAGAAAGCACCAAAAGGGTGACCATGGAAAGAGGACAAAATTCATACATGCTGAAAAGCCCACAGCACACAAACACAGGAACAGCTGCAGGAGAATCTCCCAAGGATCATTCTAGCCCCTTACTTTTGTCTCCCACAATGATTCATGTCAGATATTTAGGGAAGAGTTTAAAACAGGACAAGAATGTGGCAATGCTGCATAGAACAGTCTCCCTGATTCCAGTTTGTGGCTTCAACTAGAAGCAAGATTTTTGTATTCAATCCCCAACAGATTTATCTTCCATTACTTTGTCCAATTAGTTCTGAACCCATGTAATTTTTCAGCATCCATATCATCCTGTGGCAAGGAGCTCCACAGCTCATATGGTGGAATGAACAAACTCCTTTTTAACATTGAATCAACCTGCTAGTTTCACTCGATGTCTCAGCTCTATACAGTACCTAGTCACTTCATCTACTTCTGTCTAGTGGTGATTCATGGGTTTCTTTCACGTTCTTTCCACAGAAATCTCTTTTTGAGGTTGAAGGTTTCCATTCTACATAATTTCTTCTCATGCAGAAAACATCCCATGTATCTGATCACTCTTACCAACTTGCTCTGAAACTCTTCCAGTTCCACTGGATTTTTTTTGTGAATGGAAGGACCAAAACTACTATCCACAAGTAGAGCTGATGTGCAAACTTAATGGATTTTTAAAGCTGCACTGTTTTTAGCAGCATTTCAGAGTATTTAAACTCCAACACAAACCTCAGCCCTTCTTGTCCATGCCTACTTTATGTCAGGATGAAGCTGCTCTGCCCATCACGTTTGCCTGCACAAGCAGACAGTTCCACTCTGCTTTTGCTTTTCTCACTTAGCTTTAACGGTCTCTT
>NW_010299148.1:0-7707 GCF_000700745.2 Antrostomus carolinensis | reverse complement strand
CATTCCTGCAGAGAGAGAACAGGGCTTTCCTCCAGTGGTGCAACAACAAGAAAAATACACGTAGAGAAACAAGAGTCATTGTCATGTGCAGAACGCTGGAGATGCCACAACAGCACCGCGCTGGCGAGACACCTGATGTGAGGAGCTGCAACCAGAAGGGATTATTTGGTGGTGCAGAAATAAACAGTTATATTAGGCAAGAGAGAATCGGTGAACTGAGACAGAACAATGACCAAATGAGGGTGAATGGGGACAAGTGAGTGAAATAGTGACCGTGCTGGGAAGAGGAGACAGAGTGGGAGGAGAGTGACTGGGACTGAGTCAGAAAGCATGTCACTGTGCTGGGACTGAGCAGTGAACCAACAGCCAGGTGCAGCTGCTTCTTCATGTGTCTAAGAAGTGGGAATAATAAAGCTGAGCTGAAGCTGTGAGTAGTGGGATAGATATTGTACTAAGTAACAATTATGAGCATATTTCCAGAGAGACCAAGGACAGACAGACAAAATCATCAAGTAGTCAAGGCTGCTGCTCTGGTCTGAAGGCAAATAGTGATATGCTAAAGGAAAAAAAGTGTGGCAGCAGGGTTGTGTGCAGCTGGCATATATGTGAGAGCGTGCTAACAGATTCCTGCAGAGCAGCAAAATCCTCTTTAATATGTTACATCTAGCCCATCACTACGGATTGCCTCCACAGAAAGGGTTAATCAGTCACCAGGGTTATTATTCTGGAATGTAAGTGTCCAGATAACAAAAGAACTGTAAATCTGAATTGTCATCTACAGATGATTCAGACATTTGTATAGAAACTGTTTATCACAAAGCAAGAGCAACAGAACATGACACAGACCCTGCCAAACTGGATATGAGAGACATTAGGATTTCACCCCACCCCAGCCCCATCTCATTGTGCCCAAGAAAGCCAACTCCCCCACCCAACAAAAGTTCCCACCTCCAAACTTCTTAAGGTTTATTATAAACATTCTCAGTTTTATTCCATTTACTCCTCTCTTATCTATCCAACACACTTCCACATTGTGATGGGAGCCAGGAACAAATGTCCTGTTCCACAGACCATACCCCCAAACTGCATTCTTTCCAAGCAGAAGATACAGTGGCATGTCTTTTAAAAAAAAAAAAAAAAAAAAAACACACCAAAAAACCCAAAAAACAACAATAAAAACCACCCCACACAAACCAAAACGAAAAACCCACATAGCTGCCTTCTTCCATGCAAGACAAAAACAAGCACAGATATACAAGAGCTTCATCCATTAAAGAGAAGGAGAAACACACTGGAAAAACTTCAGGGGTTTTTAATAACTCTAGTATAAAACAGTCTCTAAACTTTGATCTTTCTGTGTTTGCTAAGGCATCCTAAATTTATTTCCAGATCTTCACAATTCAGGAGGTTCTACAAAAAGCTGCTATACACCAACCCTCACCACCAAGGGAACAGTTCTGCTTCAGTGAAAAGTGACAATAAACTCTTAAGAAGATGAGGCCTAAATTCACAGATAGTTGGATGATTTTGGTACACCTCGTGCTTTACTTGTTCTAGCAGGAATTGGATGATCTTGGACATTTAAACATCTTACCTTCACTTAAGAGCCATTCTATAAGCAGTATTACACATGCATTTTCTTCCAGATAGCTATGTGTATGTCTGTCTTGCATTGCTGCTGCAAACCCCTAGACCAGTAAGGTTCACTTGTGAAAAGATGCAAGCTGTAACTGCACTAGGTACCTTAAAAAGGCAAGAAATGTTCTCTTCACCACTGGATGCAATGAATTATATCTGGCAATAAAAGAGCACTTTACTTTCCCCAATATATTCAGGCCTTTGCCTAATGCAACAAACTAACATGGTAACAGATCCAGCCACTAAAAGATCATAACATTATTTTTAAAACAAAGTGACAACCCACAAGAAAGATTGAATTTTTAGAGAATTTAGGCTTTTAGTGAATTCAAGTCATTAGCCAGTTTACTCTGTTGAGGTTTCCTTCCAGAACCACAGTTATTAAGAAAGCACACTTGTCAGAACAAGAAATTATTAAGACTGGTCCTATGTATTCCACTAAAACCTCTCTTCCACCATTTTCTCCAAAAAGGATTTTGTACAAATTGAAAACAATCTCTCCTCCTAACTGGCCTGAGGAGTCCTGAGACACATCTTTAGAAATTAGTTTGGAAGACAAAACTGGACAAATCAAAACCCAGCAGCTTTCTTACTGTCCCCATGGCTCTTTGCAGAGTGCAGAACTATTTGCAAATTATCCATAATGGCAAACAACAGAGAGCCTCATCAGAGGTGGGGAAACAAGGAAGACAAAAGCCTTCAACTTCCTATTAATGTTGTGAACTCCTCTGGCTTTATCCTTTCCCTCCTTTCAGAGAGGGCAGTGCATTCCTCTTCTGCTGCAGCACCAGGCAGGCTACCAGCAGGAGAGAGACAAGACCCTCTTTCTTTCCTTCACCTCTGGAGATGGAGGTCAGGGCCCTGACAGGGCAAACACACACCACTGCTACTCCCTAGTACTCCCGAGGACCCTCTGCGGTGCTGCGAAGAGAGCGATGCTGCGTGAGGTGCCAGGCCTGAGGAAACGCAGACGTCTCCTGTGGCACGCAGCTGCAGGAAAACTACCACAGGCCACTCGAGTCTTGCTTCAAACAGCAGGCAGACGTGGGGAGGAGGTGGGGAAGACAGCAAAGAGGGGAGCATTCGATGGGTGGATACCAAGATAGCAATGCTGTCAGCTGCCCTTGAAGTCGTTGCTCTCCAGAGCAGTGCCAGAAAGAATACAGAGCTCAGCTGAAGCCTTAAGTTAAACAAAACAGAGGGGACGGATTAGCAGCCACAAACAGCCCAGTGCTTGAAACAACATAAAAGTACAGCCTGGGAATGACACCACAAAGCAGCAAGGTCTCAAGTCTGTTTATGTCACTGCGGTAGCTCCTGTGATCCATCAGATTTTGTACACCCAGGATGTGGTACACAGAAGTCTCTTTTCTACTTAGTTAATAAAGCATCCAGGGAATTTCACAAACTAAGCACAAAGAGGTACAGCTATCTCAGGGACACTGTGGATGACCTACAGGAGCATGTACACATACATGCAAGCACTTGTAAGTATGACAACTGTGATCAAAGAAACATCCTTCAAAATGGCGACCATGGACTTTCAACATTCTTACACCATCGAAAAGACACTTAATGAGCACAAAGACACTCATGACTGACTGTCATTCTTGAGGAGGATAATGAGCCAGTTCAGCTCCGCTGAGATTTGAACTCTTGTCTCAGAATTGTAAAGGAAAGTCTTCCCAAGATACTTTAAACCATCAAAGCAAGGATCATCTAAGCCAGTTAGATATGAGCTGAACCAGTATCTTCAATCCTGATTTAAAATTAATGGGGTCATGGTTTAACTGTAGATTTAAGAGAAGCTAGTTACAATACCAATAGCCACAGCTCACCCAGAAACATGCTGTTTCCTATTCTGATTATCTGAGCAAGTAATGGAAACTGAAAGTTGAGAAGGGAACTAATGTCTGTGACTAAGGAAAAAAGTTTCAAGGCCTAATTTCTGGATCGTAAGATGCAGAGACATCTCTGCAGATGGGATGTAGCAGAAAGCAGCTGGTGCACAAGTTCAGTTTTGTCTAGTAGTTCAGATATAAATCATTCCACCTTGTTCATATGAACACAAAGGCATCTGTTCCTGTACCACTAATGATTTACTGTCTTTTGATTAGTAGGTCTTGCCTAAGAAGCTCACCTGAAAAGCCCTGCTAGAAGAGACCAGTTCTACCCAGAAAAGTAAGGTTCCAGTTTTTGGGGAGACAGAGAGAAGAGAGGCAGGGAAGAAAGAATCTTGCCCAGACTGGTTATGCTGTCTCCATCCTTAGCTTTCCAAGATCCAACGAGATAAAGCCCTAAGCAACTTGGTATGACCTTGCACCTGAGCCTGCTTTGTGCATGTTGAACTGGAGACATTTTGAAGTCACTTCCAACCTGAATTATTCTGTGAAGCACACATTTAGAAATAATAGTAAGCTTGTGGGTATTCCTGTATACATTCTAATAAGCTTCCTTTGGTAATGGACTGACAAAAATAATTGCTTGCAATAACATGGTCGTACCATCAGCCTTTATCAGTGTTAAGTCATCAGTCTGACAGGATGACACAAATTCCATTTGCCATAATAATGATTCTCTACCTTCAGATAACCTATTTTAAATTCTGTTACACAACAATAGTTCTAGACTCAATTCTAATTACCAAGCCAATGATAGTTATAATTACCATTATAATGGATCAAAAGAGCAAGGACATAAAACTAGACTGAGAAGTAACAGCAAAATCTTGGCCTACGCACCTTTTAAGTGATATCTTGAGAATTTCATTAAGCATGTTGAATCCCGCTCAATATAATACCACACAAGGACAGAATTTGGGGTTTTTTAAAAAAACAAAGTTAAGACAGCAATAAATCCATTAACTAAGCAAGGGAGTGAACTTTGACAGGTGAGAAGGCCTCAGATAAGACATGCACCTTCCATGTGCAGGAAGGACTTGTCAAACAATGTGTTCTTCACTCGGGGAAAACCCCCAAATTAACCTTTTGCACAACATCACAATCATTTTTGTACAAGACGCAACATCACGTCGGATCACCCCCTGTCAGCACACACAGCCTGCAGCACAGCAGAGAGCTCAGAACATGGTGGTGATCCATTTAGTAGAGTTTTAAAACATAAAATACAGCAATTCTCTTTTTCAGTTGTCCATCATCATATAGCAAGATACTTTGGGGGTATTACCATTTTATATACATTTAAAGGAAACAAGCTTTTAACCATGTGGCTTTTTGATGAATTTTCAGCCAAATTAGAAGTTAAGATCAGCAGACAAGCTTATTACTGTGCTCTGCTATAACCAGTTAAGCTTTATTAATGTTGCACAGCAAGTACAGAAGACTAACTCCTACACATTAGCAATATAAAGGGCAAAAACTTCTCCTCACAATATCCTGGGATAAATCTCACTTGCCTTGCATATAAAGCAAGCAAATCTGGTTACCCATCAGAAACTGGTAAGTAGATTCAACATATGGGACAAAAAGAAAAGACCATACTGTGTAAGATACCAAAATTATAAACACCATCAAAACGCTGGCCTACTTTAAGAAATTAAGTTATAGAAAGTGTTTTAAGGAGGGATCTGAGTATGGAAGATGATGCCACTCGGTGCATAGGAGCAGAGAAAGTTCCCAGTCTAGGAGGTAGTATTGCAGAAGACAGGAATGCACCTACAAGAGCACTAGATTCCATTTAATCCTTAGCACTAAAATATTTAGAATATTCAGAGATGAACAATTCTTATAAAATATGGAACTTCAGCTCATGAGACAAAGTCTTTGCACGAGTCAGGCAAAAAGTAGTCATTACTAATGCACAAAAATATGTTAGATCATTTTGGAGGTGATTACACGGGTGCTCTTCTGGAAAACATGTCTGCTGACAAATTAACATTAATGGTTAGTCTTTATTTTAGCACCATAGTCTCCAAGGAAAAGGTCAACTGGGCAGCCACCACAGGCAACTGAAAGCAGAGGAACTTTCAGAATAAAGGTATCTGGAATCAGGCCTTAATGGATCTTTGTCCTGCATCACCTTATGCGAAAAGCCAACCAGTTATAGCTCAAAGGAAAGTTAACAAAAAATAACTCTCCCATCCCCTAAAAATATACAAAGGAAAGTAAAGCATGACTATGTCATATCTTGCACATGTTTTCTTCAAAAATTCTGAACTGAACCAAAACAAAAAATTAGCAACAGCTGCTCACCACAAGACCAGCTTCAACTTGCCTTCTTTGTTACCTTCTATCAAGCAGCTTTACACGTCAGAGGTGACTAGTTGACAGCAGAGACACAGCACAGGGACTTGGAACATGAACTGAATCAGGACTGTAGCTTTACACCCTACTGATATGCAAGAGTTTTACCTTCATATCAAAACAATACATGAAGCCTTTCTACATTGTTAATTATCACTGAATAGAAGTCATTTCCAAACTAGATCTATTGGTATATAAGAGGGGGGAAAAAAGCCGTGAAGTTACTCACCTTTTGCAATTTCCCATTAGAAACCTAGTACACTCCTACCATGGATAAATACTACCATAAAGATATTTTGGCAGCAATCCTAAACCTCCAGAACCTCTTGGTATTTGGCATATTCTGAAGTGGAGTAAAATAAATTTCATGGTCTTTTGATTATCCACACACTCCATTAGGTTCCAGAGATTCAGTAAATACCACAAAAAGTGATGATATATCAACAGTTGGCTCTGTTTCCTTCCCCCGCCGTGAACTAGGCCACAAAATTAACAGGCCTTTTTAAAGACTACTCATACAGCAAATGACCTCCTATAGTGAACACTGCTTTTCTATTCTCTCTCAGAAACTTCTCAAACAGCTTGCATGTAGTTTTTTTCTAGGAAAACAGCATATCCCGAGTAAAGCAGAACAAAGACTGCAACAGGCACAGTGATCGCTGGGGATTTAGCCTCCTGCATACACCAAATTCCCAGAAGAAAGTTTACTGGTGAGGCTGACCACCCATGAACATTCCCACCGCATGGCACTCCAGCTGGGAAGGTGAAATCTGCAAAGACATCCTCAGATTCCTGATGTACCCACATCTCTTGTGGTAGCGTAACTATTTTGGTGAGGGTTAAAAACTTTTTATTACAGTATGGTTGCACCTGAAAAAGCCTTCTCATGAGCACCATTTACTCATATGAATGTGTCTCATAACATTTATCCAACTCTCCATCTACATCGGGGTAAGTCATAATAAATCATCATTGATACAATTAATGCAGAAGAACTTTTACTGCTTGCAAAAAATCCCAGGTCTGCTTTCCCAGGTTTATACAGTCTGTGCAGCCTCTTCCGAGACTGTCGCTCAGGACTGGAGCTACTTTAAACCAATTCTTCACAAACTTGAAGAATATTTGACTAATCCTTGCTGAACTCTGAGGTACAGATGCTAAACTGCTATGGACCCCCACGTGAGCCAGCCAGGTCTCGTGTTGCCGCAGCAGCCAGAACGTTGCCACCTGCTACACCCAGACCTCCGGCTGCAGCAAGGCAGTGTCCTCGGAGAGGCATCAGGGCCCCGCTGTGACACCCACTCACTGGGAAGCTGGAGAGAGAAGCACAGAATGGCCGGGGCTGGAAGGGACCTCTGAAGACCATCGAGCTAGAGCAGGATCACCTAGAGTAGCGCACACAGTAACACAGTTCAAACCCAGGCGGGTTTTGAATGTCTCCAGAGATGGAGACGCCATGATCTCCCTGGGCAGCCTGTTCCTGTGCTCTCTCACCCTCACTGTGAAGAAGTTTTTCTTTATGTTTAGGTTGAACCTCCTGTTTTCTGGTTTGTGCCCATTGCCTGCTGTCCTGTTACTGGACACCACAGAGAGGAGACTGTCCCCATCCTCCTGACACCCACCCTTGCAGAGCCAGCTCCTCCTCTGCCAGCAGAGCTCACCGTCATACCCCCTCCATACTCCCTCCGGGTGATTTTAACAAATAATCGGAACACCAGTGTAAATGAGTTTCGGGAAGCCTTTAACCCTTTTCGGTAACGGCCCTTCCCGGCCCGCTTCCCTCCCCGTCCGCAGGCGGCGACACAGC
>NW_010299147.1:0-7551 GCF_000700745.2 Antrostomus carolinensis | reverse complement strand
CAGCCAGCTCTCTCAACACCCGCGGGTGCAATGTTTGCTCCTCATTTTGTTGCCCAAGCTGCATGCATTGCTATAGATAAACTTGAGCTGGGCTATAGATTTCACTCCTGACACTGGCACACCACCCCTAGGCTCTCCTCTAGTGAGCCTGGTTTTATGCCCTTCCCCCTTCAAATCTAATTTAAAGCCCTCTCATTGAGCCCCACCAGCTCATGAGCAAGAATACTTTTCCCCCTTTGAGACAGGTGAACTCCATCCATCGCCAGCAGGCCTGGTGCCGTGTAAACCTCTTCATGATCAAAAAAACCAAAATTCCATCAATGGCATCAGCCTCTGAGCCATGTGTTAATCAGGTGTGTTTTCCTGTTCCTTTCAGTATTCTTCCTGGCCACTGAAGGGACTGATGAAAACACTTCCTGTGCTCCTGATCCTTCAACCAATCGCCCCAGTGCCCTGAAGTCCCTTTTAATTGCTTTAGTACTTTTCTCTGCAACCTCATCACTGACAACCTATGCAACCAAGAGTGGGTAATAATCAGAGGGCATCACTGGACCAGGGAATCTCCCAGTGATGTCCCTGACTGGGCCCCAGGGAGGCAGCAGACTTTCCCGTGGGTAGGGTCAGATCTGCATATCCAACCCTCTGTTCCTCTTAGAAGGGAGAAAATTCTTTTTTTCTTGGTAGAGTCAGTCTTGAGATGTGGGGATGACTGACTCACCTCAGACAACCCCCTGGATGGACCTTCATCCACATCCTTGTTTTCCTGTCCCTCAAGTTCCAGAGCCTCAAACCTATTGTGCAACGGCACCTGGGAGGGTGAGGTAGGCTGGGAGGTGATTTTTCTGCTGCCTTCCGGTACCAGTTTCAGGGTCAGGCACTCCATGCAGCCCAAGACCTGGTCAGCTGCATTTTTGTGTGAGAGCTCCATCTGGGTCACCACATTCCTTCTGGCAATGGCCCTCAGCTGAGTGGAAACTATTGCTGGGTCACCTTCTGGAAAGGTGATGACAACTAGTTGAATTTGCCTTCCTGAGATAGGAGGGGTACCATGCCCTTCCTGCTCACCCTGCCTGTGCAAACTGCCATGCCATGCTCTGGCTGACAAGTCACGCTCTGGTCACCTCGCTCCTGGTCACTGGTACTCCCTGGGCAGCCTTTTATGGGGGTGGGGGTGGCTGTTGGTGGTGCTGCCTCCACCCCGTTGCCTCAAAAGTCCACCCAGAAGCTGCCAGCTCCAGCACAGGCTAGCCTCTTTCCTGGCTGGGAAAGGCCCAAAAAAGCCCCCAAAAGAACCCTTGCCAACCCTTTTTGCAATAATTCTCCTCACCAGTGCAGACTTACCTCCACGGGAGCTGGTCCCTTCAGCATTCTCATAAGAACATATTTTTAATCTTCATTTCACACCTTTTACTGCTTAAGTGCTTTAAAGAATTTTCGTATCTTTAGTTGTCTAAGAGCTTTTTAAAAGTCTTTCTGAGACTGAAATTTACCAAATGTGTATGAGATCAGTTTTGAAACAGTTTGTTTTGTTTCCCTCATGCCTTAGATATAATCGGTCTATACAAGACACAGAAGAATTAACCATTACAGAAAACCAAAAATACTGAACCAATCATGATAAGCAGGAGTTAAATTCTCAATTTTCTGAGTAAGACATACACTGTAACCCCATCCTCTGTGGAATTAAAGTCGTTTACTCATAGTAGCAATAATTTCAAATGGGTCATTTCACTTAAACAAAAGAACAAAAAGGCCTTTGAGTAGGGAGGAAATAGGAGGCAACAGGACTTTCACCTAAGTCTATTTTTTTAAAAAGGAAGACGAGAACACTACTCCTTTATTTTTGAGAAGTTCTATCTGATAAAGGACATCAGCAGAGGAAGAGGTGTGTTTCCCTCCATGGAGATGATTGCACAGACAATGATTCCTACAGTTTATTCTTTCACATCATGTGGAATGACTATAGCTAGAGGGTTGAGTAGCCTCACGTCATCTTCCCTTATCCGAACTCCACTGAGAAATTTCTGGAATCTGATCATGTTTGGGCGTTTACAACATGCCAAGCTGAATAGCCTAGGGCAAGACTGAAGCACTTCTAGGCAAATTCAAAATAGGAGCTTAAGGTGCTATGAAAATTTGGTACAGAAATTTCAGCTTCCTACAATGCCCTAAGGGCGTGCAGAATATACAGGTGTCCCCTAGGAAGGGAAATTTTAAAGATCTATGATTTGGATTGAGGCATAGTTTTCCAAAATGCCGTTTAAATGCATTTCTTGTTGTCCACTGTCCTTCAGAGATAATTTCTGCAGCTTTACTCTTCTGAGCATGAAGCACGGGACATCTAAATTCTTTTCCCCCTTAATGGTTGGGCCTTTCAAAAAAGATAAGAAGAAAGAAATGCATGAATCTACTTTCCCTTGTTCCTCACTTTGAACCTGGACAAACCTTTAATACATGTAAGGAGAAGAAAAAAGAAGGTTCTCACTAACAATATTAAAAAGAAGCTATAAAATGTGTATAATTACAGAGTAGTGTTTAAACAGGTTCATACTTTTCTGCCCATGTTCTAAGTCTGCTTGATATGAGCAAATTTTTGGTAAGAAGCTATGTAGCTGCTGTAGTATGGTCAAGCTAATATGCCATTTCTCTTAATACTGTGTTAAATGTTTAAATCCTGCTTCCAAATATATATAAACTAAGCACAACACTAGAGTAACCCAGATATCTGTCTTTCAGACTTCAATTAGTGTGGATTCAGCCAACTCAGAATGCTCAAAGGATCTCCTCTCTCTGTAGAGACATGGTAAGAGAAGAAAATTAAAGCACATAATTTATTTTACTACCCTTGCTTGCACTGATATATTCCACTCCTGACAAACTGATTGATTAATAATTTGAATAAGCTGGGACTGTAACATCTTTAAGAATTTAATATAAAATGTGATTATATGCTAATTTATATTGTATGCTAGTAACATATTCTATAGGAAGGTTAGCATTTTTAATGATCTTTTATTTTAATTCCTAAATAGTCTTACATTGTTAAATGTGATGAGTGAGAGTATATAAAAAAGGAAATGTATTTTTGCAGTTGGAGGAAAAAAAAATAAAAAATTGAGTCGTCTCACTTTTACCAGAATCCCAGGGTCCATAATCCTGGGACAGTCAGATCTTCTGAGGAACGCTTGGGGAAACCCAAGTAATCTTTAGAAGCCAAAATTCAGCATTCCTAGCCAACTGGGGCTAACTGGGGTTTTGGCACATGGCTTCTCCCTGTTGTGAAGTTGTACACTGATAAAAATTGACAGTCTTGAGCTGGCTTTAAAAGAGATTAATGTCCCTGAAAAGATTTTGCAATTACATATCCTGAATTTATGTTCAGTGAAATTGATATTTTTGTCAGTTTCATGATGGGTAGATAGGTATGACAGAAAATATTTTTATATATAATCTTTTATTTAAAATGTAGGAGAACTAAGAAAAACTGTATGTATAGAAATAACATAAGAATTTAGTTAATTCAGTACTACATATACGCGTACTTCATGGTTGAAATTGGAAAACTTTGTATTTTAATCATTTCTCATCAGAAAGTTATGCTCTACTTGTATTTCTGAAAAAAACTCTCATATGTGACTTCTAGCAAGTCATTTATTTTTCTTCTTAATTTACAGTAGAGATGAAGCAACTTCTATTTTTCCTTTGTCCTCAGTTTACATTGTACAAGATGTGCAGCAGGTCTTTTAGCTATCTACACAATAGACCCTATAATACCACAGGGCCTTAGTCTCAGCTGGAATATCTAACCATCAGTATGATAAAATACTGATAATAACACATATTCATTCAGTGAATTATTTTCAAAGCATAGAACTTAAAAAAACATTAAAAATAACAGAACGTATTGATGAAGCAGCTAGAATCAGGGAAAATATTTAAGACTAAAAGACGGCTGTTATGATCAGTTTTGTATTGGATGCTTCCCATCTCTCACATCTGTCTTTATTAGTTGTTTAAGGCATACATTTATAATGAAAATGCTATTTAATGGAAAATTATTTGTTCCGTATTAATAGAGATCTGCCACTACCAGCCACCTATTCCTCCATGATAACTTCAAGAACAGATGGCAAACTTTGGCTTTCCAGGGACATTTTATAGTGGCTTCCAAACAAATTGAATTGAATTTCTATCCAAAACTGTTCCTACTGTATGTATTTGAATATTAAGTGATGTGCTAGATGATCTTTTGAGGTCCCTTCCAATCCCTAACATTCTGTGATTCTGTGTGCTTTAGGCAGATTACGCAAATAAAACACCACAAAAATAATTCACAATGTTGCTTAATCAATAATAATAATAATAAAATTTAAAGACTGTATAAGCCATTAAGCAATTATTATTATTCCATTCTGTGTCCTGGAATTTAGGTGAGTGAGAGAAATGCATGCAAAATAATGCAAGGAAACATGGCTAGAAAGGCTTTCTCAATTTGTCGGGTGGTTTTTTTTGTTTTTTTTTTGTAACCTCAACATTTATTTGAGAACTTTTTCATTATTAAATTGACTGAAGTTTTGGGACTCAGTTGTGCGAGACACTTGAAAATCTCAGTTGTCACAGGTGTTCTTAGATGTTCAATTTATGCAAAATCTGACAGAATGATGTTCCCAATTATTAAAATATCATGTTAGCTTTTTCAATAACAAATAACAAGTAATGAAGAATTATTCATTCTCTGAGATGTGTAGAGAAAAACAAAATAATTTTTTTTAGAATACCTAGGTATACATTTAAATTATAATAAACTAGAGGTTTAGGGTAATTTAAGCTGAACAAATAACATTTCCTAGGCTGTACTGTTGTGTCTATATTGCATAGGTATTATGAGTTTCTAAAGACTTTAGTACTTTCCTACTCAGATCAATATTGATGTTCCTTTGACTTCAATAAGACCAGAGTTAACACTACAGAACCCTTTTGAAAATTCCATTCTGTCAGCCTGTGGTCTCCCAAAATTTTTAATGCAAAAATTTCTGTTAATATCATCTTAACTTTCCAGATGCAAAAGAATAATATAAGGGAAATCCACAGTAGAATTATTTGGTATATTTCAAAGATACAAAAACAATTAATGTAAAGAGACTTGTTTTCTATCATCCACTGCACATTTTTCTTGGATATTGGGCTTGATTTTGTTTTGTTGGAAAACAATGAATTTGCCTTTTCTGGCGGTGGAGAAAGTCATTAGCTAACTACGGTGAGAATCAAGAATGATTAGGAATTGAATAGGAATAGCTGAATTTTGAAACAAGCATGACATTTTCAGGACTCCATCTTAGCAATAATCGAAATGGCAAGACATTGATTTTTTTTTTAATGTTTTATTTCCAAAGCTGAAGAATTAACTTGTTTAATTCAGACAAAGTCCAACTGCAATATAAGAACAAATGAAACCACATTTTAAAGTAAACTCACAATGAAAGATGTTGAAGATTATAAAGGTTTTTAAAATCTTTATTATTTCTCTTTTGACTTAGATGGTAAGGAGTTTAATTATTTCAGGTTCTGACTATCATTTTGTATTTAGAGAGTTTCTGTCATCATTAATTATCAGTCATGAGTGACTATCTCTAATTGTTACTAGAATTAAAATTTGAAATAATAATCATTAAATGAATTAAGAAAATAATATGATAATGCAGTACTACATACCAGTAAAAGACACAGAATTATCAAGTACTTAAGACAGAAATTTCTATGTATTAGAGCTTTTAAATTATTCCTCTGCTAATGTGAAAGTCATTGAATCTATTAAGTCTGGTGATTAAAATTTAGGAATACAGAAATCTAGGAATCAGGCAGTTCTTTTAGATCTGAAAGCCCTGCCCCTAGCATGTGCTGGTCTTTCATATCCTTCCAGGCAAATGCTGTTTCTGACCTGTAACTCCTTCTTCCTCCTCCATCCACCTCTCCAAAGCACAGGATCTACCATTTATCATTTATGTCTGTACTGGTTTTGGCTGGGATAGGGTTAAATTTCTTAAGAGTAGCTTGTATGGGGCTATGTTTTGGATTTGTGATTAGAATAGTGTTGATAATACAGAGTTGTTTTAGTTATTGCTGACCAGTGCTTATGCAGAGTCAGGATCTTTCCTGCTCCTCACACTGCCCTGGCAGTGAGAAGGCTGGGGATGCACAAGAGAGCTGGGATGGTACACAGCTGGGACAGGTAACCTCAACTGATCAAAGGGATATCTCATACCATGTAACATTGTGCTCAGAAATAAAAGCTTGAGGAAGAAAGAAGGAGATTATGTCCAGAGTTTTGACATTGTCTTTCCAAGTAACTGTTAATGCGCAATGAAGCCCTGCTTTCCTGAGGATGGCTAAACATCTGTCTGTCAATGGAAAATAGTGAATGTATTCTTTAATTTGTTTTGCTTGTGCGTGTGGCTTTTGCCTTAATTATTAAATGTCTTTATCTTGAACCATGAGTTTTCTCACTGATTCTCTCCCTCATCTCCCTGGGGGGAGTGAGAAGCAGCTGTGTGGTGCTGAGCTGCCTACCAGGGTTAAACAAGGTCCCACTTCTATTTCCAGTATGCCCACAATAGTCTTGTCTTCCAGCTCCCACAGCATGGAGTGTTTTCCAGCTTCACTCTGTATGTGGGACTCTTCACTTCCTCTACATTTTCTCAGGATTAAGAACTCCAAATTTTGGTAGGATCCCTTTCTCAATGTAGCCACAAAAAAGTAAGTTAGCTACACTTGTTAAAGCTCTCAAATGGTGGAAGTGGAAGAAATCAACAGCACTACAATCACCTTTTTTTTTTTTAGTTTTCCACTTCATCTATAATTAAAACAAATTCAGTGTAGCATTTTTTTCCTCTTCCTTCCTATTTTAAATATGGTTTTCTAAGATTTCCAATTGTACTGTATTTTAACATGCTATTATTTTCCAAACTTTCAAACCAGACTTTTTCTTTGGTTCTTAAGTATATGTCTAAAAGTATGAGGAAGAAGACAATGTCTGCTTCTTCAGGGTATCTGGACCATGACCTCTTAAATGAAAAAGAGGATAATGAGAAAATGAAGTGGCCATGAGCAAGAATATACAGAGACACAAACCTGACCAACAAATGATAAAGTAGGCAGTAAGGAGAAACAAACCTGGTCAGATGCATTAATTGGTAAGTGTATGTGGAAAGTGATAATGTTTACTTCTGTAAGATTATCTGATCATGGACTTTGTTAAACGAGTTACTAAGGAAAAAAAGGAAGGCAAAACCAAAATATACAGACACAAACCTGACAGGAAAATATAAGGAAGACAAAGACGAGAAAAAATCCTTGACAGTCACACTAATTGAAGGGCTAGCAAAAAAACAGAACACAAACCAGAGCTTTGTAACTGATAAGGATGCAAAGGTGAGGGTCCAGGATATTGCAATGGGTTAGTGGAAATGTGCAAACTGATAGGGCAATGCACAGGGGCAGAACAAGGGAGAATAGACAGAAAGAGGTATTGTGGTGGGTTGACCCTGGCTAGAG
>NW_010299146.1:3683-24655 GCF_000700745.2 Antrostomus carolinensis | reverse complement strand
AAAAAAAAAAATAAAAACACAAGAAAATGATTCAGTCCAACTCATGACTCCAGACTCATCAGGATCTTCCCTATAAATAACTATGAAGTTGTTGTCATTTCTTTTTCTGGAGTTTGACTGTACTCCCACAGGCCTGTGTGCGTATTTCCCACACTGTCTCAGTAGAAAAAAGTCTGATTTTAATGTGAAGAATATGCGTGTGCCAGCAGCCCCATTTGCAATCAATTCAAGCTACTCAGTAAGGAAACAGTGATGTCCCTTCCCTTGCAAGAAACAGGATTCCATCATTCCCATCAAAGTGAGGACTGATACCTGAGTAGGGACTGAATGGGGTGGGGAAGAGAAGGATCTGTGTCTTTTCCTTTCACCTATGCAATTTCACCAGAAAAAAAACATTGTTTTCTACTTCCGTTTACTTGCCTTGCCTGCACCCAAACCACTAGCGAGTAAGGGGCTGTTTTCTAGCTCATATTTGCTATTACAAAACTTAGAAATGAGTCTGCTATTTCAGCATTCTCTTCCTCTGCGTTTTGATCCTTGAATCTGAGGAAATTAGGACCATATGGTTGAAAATATCAGCAACTGCAGTTGAATTTTCTTTCTTTAAAAGTTGTCTTAAGCCTCCTAACATGCCTTATGCAGTAAGCAAATACGGTTTCAACAGAGCCTGTCTGAGGCAACCATCCAATACCATCCTATAAGTGGATCCCTATCGAAAAAGTAAATAAAACTGCATTAAGTCTGGGGAGAAGAAGAAAGAGCGTAAGTTAAGAAGGATTTTAAAGCTGTTCCTTCTTTGAAGTGGTTTTATTGCAAATCATCTTACAGTGTAAAACTCGGCATTAAAACTCATGTGTTCTTCTCAGATCACCACTGTGGAATTCACCCACAGCTTACAGAACCAAACCCCCCACTTTTTATATCATTTAAGTATTGCCATGTTCTGGGACGTTTTATAATCCGTGGATGATATCTGCTCATCCTCTCAGGTCAAGCCCAAAGTGGCTGCATGTCTAGTTTGGATAACCACTTGCTTTGGAGTTGAACTATCTCCACTTAGCACATGTTAGTGCACATCATGGGCTGCCTTTGGAGCACGTTATGTTTGGAGGACTAATACTACTCCAGCATGAAAACACCTTAACATATATAGTTAGTGTTACACTAACTATAGTGTGGACACTGGGTACTCAGCACCAAATATTTCACCCTATAAATCATTTCCTATAGTATCACATCACTTGGCAATGCAGAAATGGCCACAGACCACCAACAAAAGACACAACTGGAGAGGAACCATGGTTTTTTCATTAGCAAAATAACTTCTAGAGGGCTGGTAGGAGTGCTAGGACCTGAACATCGAAATCCTGAATGCCATTTCCTATTCTGAACAAGCACAACACATCCTCACTGATTCTTCTTAAAAAGTGGAACATTAATTGAATTTTTCCACTCATTCTTAGTGGGATCATAGTTGCAATTGTCCTTTAGTTGCATGCTCCACTGCAATTTTACTTTATTTCACAGACTGCGATTATGAAAACTGCCTGTGTGGCGTACAGTGAATCACACTGTGATCTATTTTGAGGAGGTCAGCTTAAAAAATTTCCTGAGAGGAATTTTATTAGATGCAAACCGCACCAAGACTGAATTAAAATGCAGCCTATGTATTCTTACATCCATTTCATCAATACCATTGCATTTCTCCCTCTGTTTCACCATTATAAACTGATTGGAGGTGTTTTTTTCTTTAAAGTGGATGGGTCAAAAGAAGGTCTCTACAAACACAAGGTTAATTGTTTTTCACTGAAAATGATAATGAATATCTCCAAAGCCTCAGTTACACTCTGTGCTAAGTGGACAAGATGGACAGAGAGTGTAATGGAAGGGCAAATGTGGAAAGTATCATTTAGGAATCACTCAGCCCAGAGGTTTGCAAGCATTTTTACCAACAGGCATGAAATAATGGAAGCTACAGTATAATGAAACATCCATTTCCCTCTTTCATTTGAGCCAGACTCTCTTAAAGTACAGCTCTGTGCTTATCTTTCCCAGCTAAACAGAATAAATCATAACTATTAATGGAACACACACTACAAAATTAGCTATCAGTGCTCCACTGAGCTATGGCTGTTGTACATGATTTCATCAACCACCTTCCACTTGAAGACAAGACCTTCATTCAGAATGTTTGGATCAATCCTGTAGTGTCTGCGTAAGCTATGAGACCCTGTAGATAAATGTTTGTGTTTGTTCAATTCAAATGTAGTAGAGGAAACCCTGTCTCATGTCCAGGGTAGCCAGGAAAAATAATTATCTTTCTAATAGATAAGATGTAAATAAATGATGCCAAAAACAGTGCAGCAGGTATTTTTGATTTGTCAGTAAGTTTGTTGTTCTGTATCAGGAACAGATGGCTTTTGCCAATCTACATATGCTCTTAATGACATAATTTTTTTATTGTTACTAAGGATACTGCAGAGCTATTAAATAACAAAAACTTCTCTGCGGTTTTGGCTGAACCACTGTCTTTAATCATGTCACTCCAAAATGGTTTATGTAAATCAAAAATTGACTTGAAGCATCCCTTAATCTCTACTTGTCGAGATTGAGTCGGATAGTGGAAATGCAGTATTTCCTGGCACGACATATCAGCCTGGCAACATGCCTGCAGATCTGGCAGCACGTAGATGGAGACACCTGGCAGGAGGAGAGAATCAGGAGGTATTTTTTAAGGCTGATGAATTTCTGCTTTGAAATTAGCAGTGGTAATACAGTATGCAATGAATAAATGCTTCTGTACACACATGTATTTTGACATGTCCTAATTCTATACATGCCACCAACATGCAGAAAATACTTAGATATCTACTAAAATGATGATAATAAATAAATAAATAAATAAAAGAAATAGTGTTTTCTGAATTCTATGTATTTCTGTTTCTTGAATTATCCATGTTATGGTTTCTTTGGAAAACATTATTTGTATCTGTAGCTGAGTATTTTCTATGGCTCATTAGTCACCATTTGATTGTAATAATTCTGTATTCAGAGACTCAGTGATGCTCAAAGACATCATTTTATATGCTTAAAATCATTTTTTGGTTGACTGTAAGTCATAGAATTAGGTTTCTAATGAGGCTGTTACTAATTTCTAAATTGGTTTCCAAAATTCTGCTGGTACAGTTGTCTGTGAGAATAGGATTATTGAAAAGAAAATACCATAGTGATTTAAAAGCACTTAAAATTAAAATATTCATTCAATCTTTACCTGATACTTGCCCAATTCATTATTAAAAGGTCCCAGCTTTCATATTCTTCGTTCACAATGCCTAAGCCAAGGTATTTCAAGGTATATGATTAATTGATTTTAGCTTTCTTAATACCTGTACTAAAGCAGAGCTTTATGACAGAAAGGCAGCAGTAAAAGTCAGGGAAACATTGTTATTTGAATCCCTCTAAAGATGTAATTGTATATCATCTGCATATAATTAGAAGCAGGTGCATTCTCAGGCAACAAAGAGGTAACACTAAATATCCAGTAAAACAGAAGTCTGAGATACACATAGCACTTACAGAAGATAATTAATCAGCCTGGGACACCATAAAGACAAATTAAATGGAGTATCTGATATAACATGTTTGGAAAGTTCATTTGTAAATTTTCCTGAATGACTTAAATAATTGTGAAAATGCCAAGAATGAAGGTGATATATTAACGGATATGCTACATATAGTGAACTGGAAGTGGTTAGAGTTATCCAACCCTAACCAGTCTGTGATTCTATGATTTAACCCTGTTAAAATGTAAAGCCTAAAGGTTTTACTTTGTACCCTGCAAAGTGTTCACAGGATGCTAGTCCCCCAGTATTGACACCCAATTCAGAGTTGCGTTTAGCAAATTGAGGCTTATGCACATATAAACTAGAGCCCATCTATGGACTGGCTTTACTTGCCCCAAGAGTCACTTCCCATACTACTAATTCTTCTCATTTTCCATTTTGTTATTCCCTTTCTTGATTCAAAATCCATTCACATCAAGGGGAATTTTTCCATTGCCATTTAATGGGCATTGGATCATATCTTAATTTATCCATTCCCAAGAAAGCAAGTCTAGAGCTGCCTAACTGCTGTAAAATCAGCATTCACAAACATTCATTTAGGCTCAGAATGCTTGTTCAATTCAGCCAAGCCTCCATCCTATTTTATCACTAAAAAGTCTATAATCAGGTATTTGCCCAACAAGCAGCTGTTCTGCACCTATATGCTTCCACGCACAATATTATTGTTATTTGCTATTTATTATTCATTATCCTCCTATGAAACATCATTGATTTTGGGTTTTTTATACAAAACCACCATTTCTCAAGGAGTCCTATTTTTCACATTGCCAGGATTTTGCAGCTATTGGTTTTTCAATCAGAAAAAAAAAAAGAAAAAAGAAAAAAAAAGAAAAAAAAGACACACCAGTATTTTTGGCTCTTCTTTGTTTTTCCCTATCATTCTTTCCCCCCTGACATTTAATAGATAATAGGGAAGAAAAATGAAAACCCGAATACATTTTGTTTGGTCAATAAACAAAACAAGATGAGTGTTCCAAGTGAATTGTGCTCATTTCTTTTTGAATCATCACCACTTTGAAATTTTCAGACATCTATTCAAAGGAAGAAGAGTAGTACTTATTGTTCAGAAACAGCAAAAAACCCCTGAAATCTAAATAAATAGTGCATGAACACATCACGAGCCAAAATGTGTTTGCTTAGTCACTGAACAATTACAAACAAGAAATAAGTATGCAAGAAAATCAGTGTGATTTGCAAATTATTTGTGAGCAGAAAAACAGCAGCCAAATGCACTGGATAACTGATTAATTGTAATTAGAACGTGGGCCCCTGATCATGCATAGCAAATTTCCCACTGATCTGATTTCAGTGAAAATAGGTTTTGGTCCATGTTAATGAATTCTCTCCTCAAATCAATTGATTTCAGTTCTCCTAAGGAAAGCATTTGGTTCACTTCAGTAATAAAACCTGTCCCCATTACCTAAAAAGCCTCATTAAAATTATCTGTCATTTCAGTAAGAAATTGTCACATAAAGAAGTAAGAAAGAAAGATGGTTCTACAGGACCTGCTGTTGTGTGTTTGACAAAAGTACTTGGATGTCTGGTAGTGCAACACACATGGGCATGACAGCATTAAATGCCCCACATAAGTGTATATTGATGGATTTATTTTATTTAAACAACAGTTTTGTATCAGTATACTCAAAGGTGTGTATTTATAACTAGCTCTTTCTCCATTAATATAGCAAACCAGTAGCAGCTTCGATTTTTCTAGAAAATCCATAATTTCTGTACATGGCTTGGTAGAGTCAGCATTTTTTGTTCAGAGTACTGGGCTCCTGGTTCTGTTCCAGCTGAAGCTGTCAAAAGTTTTGCTCTTGACCTCTCTGAGGGCAGGAATACCAGGTATGTCTATGTTGCCTGCAAAGAATGAATATCTGAATTCCTACAAGACCAGAGCCAATAGCAATTTGGACAAACATGTAAGTCTGGCAGATGATTGCCCTTGGCAGATGCCCACCCTCCTTCTGCATAAGAGCATCCAGGTGGGTAGCAAACTGCTAGGGCAGGTGATCTGCAGTGTAGTAATTGCAAAGAAGTAGTAATGAAGAGAAACTAACCTGAATATCCCAAAATTGCTCAAAAAATCAGATGTTTTCCTTCAAACAAGCTAATTCAGTTACATTTCCATCTTTCTTCAGACTGCTCAGTCTCTGAAAAATCACGTGAGAGTTTTGGCATGAATTCTGGGGTGTAAATGAGACTCACACTTGAGAGGAGGAACATTGGAAATCACTAATGTTAAATCTGACATTAAAATTACTTTTGCTTCCTACTGTGCAAATACAAATTAAATAAAAATATAAATTAAATAAAAATATAAATTAAATAAACAGAAATAAAGGAAATGGTGCTCCCTCAGAAGCAGCAAGTTCCTGATAATCCAGCTCTGAAGATGAAAGACTTTGTATAAGAACTCAGAGGTAGAATATGTCCACAATTCTGAATTGGGGAATTAACAATCTGAAGACGTATTAATCATCAAAATGTTATGAGAGAATTCCTGAAGCACAAAAGTCATCCAGTCAATGATTAGCCCAGGAATGGAGCCTGACACCAGTTTAACACTAGTGATTTGCAGTGGAGTCAGAACCTGGCACTGAGAGACCTGATGGAGTTCTCATAAGAAGTACAAAAAGAAAAAGTGCATTAAAAACCCGAATTTACCCAGATAATTTTTGAGAAGAAAGATTGTGTTGAACAAAAGTGAAGTGCACTGAAGCAATATACTGCAAAGCACAATATTGCAGAGCTCTTATGAGCATCAGAGACAGTCAGACTTGTAGTAAATAAATGTTATTACGCTGCCACAATTACAGCATCTTTCCTGTTTTCAGGCTGGTTGAGCCATCTGGCATGGGCATCCGGATAAAAGTTATGCAATTATTAAAACAAGCTAAATTAAATTAATTTAAATTAATCACAGCATATGAAAATTACTGGCCAGAAGCATAGAATCATAGTTGTTTTGAACATGATGACCTATTTTTCTGTTTTTGCTGGGCTTTCTCTAATTATGAGATAACATGCTGTCTTTGAAACCAGTGGCAAAAGTCCAGTTGAGTGAAAAGAGAGATCTGCATTTCCCTTGTACACTGGCAGTGACATGCTTCGTTAAACAACATGCACATACAGCACCTAATGAAGGATACAGATATTTTTTTTACTGTATGTTAGCCTGCGACGTAGGATGTGAATTTACCACATTACATCAAAATGTTCCCCACACTATTTTGTAAAGATTCAAAAGACTTTTTCATTCCTTTAAATGTTATGAAAAGTAAATGACCTTCAAACTATTCATATTTTTTATTTATATTTTTCGAAATTGATTGGAATTGGAAGATTCCAATTGACAGAATCCAATTGATTGGATTCTAAATGCTTTATTTGCCACAAATGTAGGTTTTCTGTTAGAAATTCAGCCAATCTTTTGGTGACAACTTGTTTAAAAAAAAAAAAAAAAGTGTAAAAATGACTAAACTGAAAATGGCTTGATTTAAAGTGCTGAAGAAAATGGGAAAGCGTTCAACTAACAACCTCCCAGAGCTGCTAGGAAGAAGAGCAGTTGAGGAGAATCCCGAGAAGGAGAATCCTGAAGAATTTATAACAGGACGTGTTTTCCATGTGCAACGTTCCTGATGTAGGCCTGAAACCCAGCAGTGGATGCATTGAGGATGAAAGGATTGTAGCTTCCATAGCTCAAGTCATGAGCATCCCCAGCCTTAGCTAAAGCTCCCTAAAACGCTTTCCTGCATCCTAATAACCCATTAAAAGCCACTTAGCAAGGATGTACATATCCTCCTACAGCATAGATAAAAGCTCCCTCTGAACTCTATTTGCCTTCAGTATTTTTCTTCTCTTTTGCCATTTCTTTCCCAATTACATTGGCTTTAGTTAAACCCTTTTACAGAAGGTTTTCAAATCTATAAGTGAATCGCATGAAGAGCCTGTTCAACTAGTTGAATGCATTGGATTGGAATCCAAGCAGCAGATAAAATGTGCTGTTTATTTGCTTTTATGCTCCTGATGTGATGTTCCCCACTGGGCAAAACCCTGTGTCACATATTGAAGGGGATTTTGTGGGATGTGTGGAAAATCTGCACTAGATATTGACAAGTATTTCTTTCAGAATTGTTCAGGGAGGAGGTGGAAGCTGTTTTAAAACAAATCATTTTTCCTAAGTGAGATTCCTACTTCTCAGAATAAAGCACTTGCAGGAATATTTATCACTGGCTTGCTTGCTTTCTTAAATAGAAAATGGTAAAAAAGCAGTCAGTGTAAGGTTCTATTTAAAAACCAAGCCTAGATTGCCATTCATCACTTCCCTAGCAAAATTAAAATGCAGAGGTGCTAATAGCTGTAGACAAATCCAGGTGTGGAATACGTGACCTGGACCAATATGAAATGAAATGTTAGACAGAGGGGATTCTTTAACTGTAATTATATTTTAACCTTAAGTAGCTGCAATTTCACAATTTTCTCCCCCTTCCAAATTGCAAAGAAACTCTTTTGAGTAAAGCTGATCATCTGCATCCTTTCAGTCTAAGGAAATTAAAAGGAATAAATTATTCACCCAAAATGACACGGGCATTTACAATAGGAGTCTTATCTCTAATAGCATTGTTATTACCATTATAATTGTTACCATAATTTTCTTTTTAATATCTCCCAAGTCTGTTTCTCTTATGTGCATTTAATTCAGATTCTCTTTCAAGTAAATATCATGCTTGCTCTGTCTAGGCTTCAGTATACTTGCCTGAAATCTTTTCTTTCATAAGTTCTCACCTTCTGAGAATGCTATTGATCCTTAGAGGTAATGTGGTTATCTGTCTGGGAGAGGGGTTAGGAGTCTGGAGATGTAGTCTATTCTTGGCCCTCTAATTTAAGATTTTTGAACTGTAGCAAAACACCTAAAAAAAAAGAAAAAGAAAAAAAAAAGGAAAAAACAAAAAGAAAGCTTCAATAGTGAGACAGGACAATGGCCCACATGTATCTTCTCTATTTAAGTTAGTGAGTTTTGTAAAAGTAATAGACTAAATGTAAGGCTAAGCCATTTTTTACAAATAAGGTTTCAGATCTTCAGCTGAAAGTCTCTAGAAGTGCTAATTATTTTTATTCCAGCATGTATGTATAAATGATCTTGCTGAACAATCAAATACCGAAGCCTTTTATATTTTCTTATGTGGCTAGTTCCACTAGGATTATGGTTATTTTGAAATATACATGAAAGACAGCAGTTACTAGCACAGGCCTTGGAGATTCGTATTGATAGTGAGGACCAGAGGGTTAAAGTCAGCTGTTTGGAAATGTCTGTACATAATAATACCCACTAGACACATCAAGTACTTGGGTGTGTATACACTGGAGCATCACCTCAGCTATCTGCATTTGTAAGCTAATAAAATCCATGCACAAATACTTGATTTATATGCATACCTTGGGGCTTGCACACATAAAAAATGTCAAGGACAAATATGTGTGAACAATCACATTTGCCTCACTTTGAAAAAAAACAAACCCAAACCTGCCCATTAGGATCAGTCTGTACCTTTTGAGAAACAACCCATCTTCCTCCTTCCTCCTGAGTGTTTATTATTGTAATGACCAAGCTAGCTTGGAAGCACAGTGAAAACAGATGAACGTGTAGAAGTGAGCAAGAGAGAGGAGTTCCCATCATATGATTAATCAGACAAATGAGGTATTTGGAGAGAACTGTTTGCATGCAGCTGAGTTTTCTAAAATGTTATGAAGTAATTGCATTACGAAAATAATCAGCTGCTCTGCATTCTGATCATTAGAAGCTGATGATATAATTGTGTTATAATGAAAAGCATTCTGGTGATTATTCCATAGAGAACCTCTCTGCAGATAATATTCAAATTTATTTTATTTTGGCATAATTTCAAAGAAGTTGAAAGTACAATGTAAACAGCTGGACTGTGAGGCAATGTTATTATAACTTCTGAAGTATGCCCCTTTTTTAAAACTATTATCTTGAAAAAGTTCTTTGAGTTTCTATGCGTAATGTTAACTGAACTTATGTTTTATGGTGGCGCATTGAATAACTTTGTATTTCCAATGGGAACCAATTTTTTTTTCTGAATAATTAATTAGAAACTGCCAAGAGGGATATTCAGGGACTCCACACACAATTCAATGTGAATACTCCAGGAGACCTTTATTATTGGTTACATGATCACTTATATACTCTTAAACTGCTAACACACACACACACACACAAACAACTCTTCATTGGTTAATAAGCTACTGTTCACATGCCTGGTTACAATACTTGATTGGATAAATCCACCTGTTCATGAAGCATTCTTTTTACTTCTGACTAGTTACATGAGAAGTTTTCTTATCTTGTTTTTCTTGCATTCTTTCTCATGAATCTATTTTTCACCCAAAGTCAAGACAAGGCCGAAGCCACTTGCAGCTTCATCTCTTAAAGCGCCAACAAGAAACCATCACAACACCATAAAGAATCAATAATACTGTAATTCTCTCATAGCCTAAATTATATTTTATCACATACTCTCTTCTACTGATTCTCTATGACAAATCTTAACAGCAGGTTCTACTGGTCACTTGCATTTACGGCATTTTGCAGGGTGTGACACAAGTCAGATCTTTACTGGTAACTTCACTATTGTTTCCAAATAAGCATGTTGTATTTTCTCAAGTTAATCAGCAGCCTCCAAAACTAAGCATCTGGTATACAAACTCCTCATTTAGGTGAACAAGGATTATCTCACAAAGATAACTCAATCCATTGGGGTTTTGATGGGACAAACAACTCCACGGAGGAATCTGTTTTTCTTTTGGATATCTGGCAAACTGTGGCTGTGGGTAAATTAATCTTTCAGCCAAATAAGAAAACCAAGTTATTCTGCTGTCTTGTTAAAAGCTGTGTATTTTTCTGCTATTGCTACACTATTTGAAAGCACCTTGAACAGTAAACCATAGTTTTATGCTCTGCTGACTATATTGCTTGCAGAGAGATGTTTGGGCTACAACAAGGGCTAATCTTTGACTGGTAACAAGCTCTTTGTTTTCTATTCACAGTTTCTTCATTATCCTTCCCCCGTTACATATGTAACTGCTGTCCTATTTGGTGGGTAATAGGGGTGAGAAAGCAGAGATTAACATTGTCCTACTCAGTAAGACCCATTAGTTTCCCTTTACTACAAACAAGCAGTGTCAATCTTGGAATTTTCTACCTGATTTAAATCCCCTCCCTGCCTTTTTATCCATGACACACATGGCTGTTTTTTTGACTTTGTTTTTTGGTGCAAAGAGGAAAAATTGTTAATTCAGTGTGGTGTGGAGCCAGCCAAGTCTAGTAGCAGCAACGGTAGCTGAGGGAAGAAAGGGAAAACAGTACGTGTTGAACAGGGGAATACTGAGATCTTGACATCAAATGTCCTTCTGTATAGAAAATGCTAATTGCAAAATTGCTGCTAATTGCAAAGTTGTTATTTGGTGAAGTGCCTGGAAAACAAGTGTTACAAGGAACGGTTGAGGGAGTTTAGCCTGGAGAAAAGGAGGCTGAGGGGAGACCTTCTGTCTCTCTCCAACTCCCTGAAAGGATGGTGGAGAGAGGTGGGGGTTGGTCTCTTCTCCCAGGTAACAAGTGATGGAATGAGATGAAATGGCCTCAGGTTGCACCAGGGAAGGTTTAGATTGGATGTGAGGAACTTCTTCATCAAAAGGGTAGTCAAGCATTGGAACAGGCTGCCCAGGGAGGTGGTAGAGTCACTTTCCCTGGTGGTACTTAAAAGATGGGTAGATGAGGTGCTCAGGGACATGGTTTAGAGGTGGAATTGGTAGTGTTGGGTTTATGGTTGGACTCGATGATCTTAAAGGTCTTTTCCAGCCACTATGATTCTGTGATTCTGCAATTCTATGATTATTTATAATAATGTAAATATGGGCTGAGGTTATCTTGAGTCCTTTCAGGGCTTTTGTTTGTAGTTATTATCTTGCATAGCCGAGCCTTCACTGTTTGGGAGTCAGCATGCTCTTTGGGTCAGCATGCGCTTGTTCCACCTTCACCTGCTGTAAACCCAGAGTAATCAAATGGCTGTAGCACTGCTCTTGAAGCAAAAAATCAGCTTCCCCCCTGTTTTCCTCACTCTCAGGTCTCCAAAACATGCGTTCACACCTTCACCACCTTGCAGCTGGGATGTGCTGAATCAAGTTAGAAGGCTGGAATAAAATGCCCTGTTTCATTTAAGAATGTTTTTTACAGGGGAAGTAAAAGCCCGCACCTCTCATTGACTCTAATTAGAACAGCACATAATTGGCAGTGCTGAAAATAAAGCCACGAGCACAGATGTTTCTTGTCTTAGAAATTTAAAAGAAGGAATAAAAGGCAGCACCAGAACTTGAAAGGGATCTGTAAGCTTCTGAAAGTTATTTGGTTGCTTAATTCCAAATTGCTTTAGTAAGTTTTAAGCAACTAAATACACTTGGAGCTGTGCAGATATATTTGCCTATGATTACTTAAGAAGTCAATATCTAAATCTTAGACCTTCAGAGCCAGAACTCCATTTCCTGCTCTAAGCGCCACTGCCAGATGGAAAGAGGTAGAAAAAGCCAACAGGGTGGAAAAATGTTGTTCTCCTCCAGCCTCTGCAGTTCAGCCAACAAAGAGAACTTCTGAGTCTTAATGCACTAAAGCTGGAGTCGATGTACCTGAGTCTATCGGCCTATGAAGTTGATTGCTGACTTGCCCTTTCTTACTTTCATACTGTAAGGGTCTCAAAATGGCATTGTAATAATAAAGTGCTGTAAGAAGGAGTAACAACTGTGACTCTCTAGTTATTATGCTTTTGTACAGGGAGCTGGATTTTTCATGTAACTGCGATGTAAGTTTTTGAGATGTTGCTTTTTCAGTGCTTTTTTTATTTTACTGCAGTAATCAAAGAGAAAAATCATTTCTTTGACATGTTATGTGAATCCAACAGAGAAATGCTGGAGGGAGGCTTTGGGAATTGCTAGCTGCATATTCTTCCAGCAGCAGAAAAGAAGGATTGGGATAATTTCTGCACCTTTGACAGGCTTGAGCTATCTCCAGATATTGCTGAATCATTGACGCCATAGAACTTCCACCTGTAACTCGTAAAAACATTGGAGCAAGCAGCGTTTCTGTCTAAAATGTACCACATTGAAGCATGTACTGGATTAACTTTTTTGTTTCCTTTTTGAAATGTCACCATGGAGAAAATCATCAGATGTACCTACAAGGTCCTTTCTCATCACCATCTCCCAGAAGATGAGACATAAATGGGAGCTCTGGATACGCAGTATTTCTGGGGAAAAAAGAATATTTTGCAGCTTTGCATTGGTTTGTAAATTGATTTATTAAACAGCATAAAGTAAAAGAAGTTTTCATCCCTTACAGGGTACTGACAACTTCCTCTTAATATCTTTACTTTGAATAAAAGAAGTAGATCTGTGAATGTCAAAGTGAGATAGTAAGAGGAATCATGGACACAAAAATGGTGTGGGAAAAGGTTTGAAAATCATTGGTGCTGCTGTCACTAGACATGGGTTACACTTCTATCACCAATTATATCTATGAGCTGGGTCCACCAAGAAATTAAAGCAGAACATCTCTCTTTTTTAATCATTTTAAGACCAGATCTCTGCTAACAGTCCCACTAATCTATAGCTATGTTTGACTCTATTGTTATACGTACTACTTTGGCACCTCATGTTGATATATAATAAAACATAGACTTCAGCAGCACCTGCACATCAGCCAGGCTAGCTTCTCCTTCCTGCCATGCTCACTTTGCTAAGCAAATGACAGGTACATTTAAAAAAAAAATTAAAAATAAATTCCTAACTATTCTTACTCTTAAACTACACAGTTTAAACATTATGCATAGCAGGTTGTTAGTAACAGATGGACCGTTACAGTGTATGCCATGAATACCTACTAAGAATTGAATATAATTTGTATCAATATTGTGGTTGGGAAATAAAAATCCTCATGAAGAGTCATTCCTGTGAGTAAGCAGTATAGTCTGGCAGTTTTAACTGGGGGGTGGTGGGGAATAAAAAAAGTAATCATTCTATATAATGGAATAAGTACCTGCAACAGCTTCATTTACATAGGCTGTCAATTCTAATTTGTAAATAGCACACAAGCTAAATGAAAGGAAATATTAATGGTTCACAGATTGAAACTTTGCTGAAGAAATTTTTAGTGCATGGTGAATTTTTGCAGCCTATCTAAAAAACGTGTTAATGGACGTTTTGAAAGGCCTGTAGTTAAGGTAGTTTAAGGGAAGCCTTTGCAATTCATACTGATTTCTTTCTCATAAATGCATCATACATATCCTCAGTATCTGCCATAATGTTATAATTTCCTCTGGTAATTATGATTCTAACTTCTGTGTAGTGAGTCTCCATATCTATAAAGTTTAATGTTTCACATCCCGTATTCTGCTCCCTCGGTAACAGCCATTTGCTGCTACTGTTGGCTCTTCGTTATATGGCCCACCGTTACTGAATATGGTTTGTAATAGCCCATTTCCTTCTTTCCCTGTTCCTAATTTAAAAGCAACCGTTTTTTAATGCTTGTAATATGCATGTCACTCAGAGCCGAAACATTTTGCTCAGGGCCAAATTCTGGTCTTCATTGACGGGAAACTTCCCATTCACATCAATGAATCCAGGATTTGTCTGCAGCTGTTTGTACCTCATTTCATTTGGAAAAGTGGGCTAGGGCTGTGCTTGGTGTTTTGGCATGTCCTTCCAAGAAGCTGATAACCTTTCTACAAATGCCCTTCCTTAAAGGAAACAATCAGCAGAATGAGAATTAAAATGAGTTGAAGCAGAAAATGAATCAACCAGGAGGCATTAATGGACTAACCCTTTTCCAGGCAGCGTCCCTTCCAGCACCCATCCACCTTTTCAAGGACAGGGTGAGCATGAAAACTGTCCCCTGCCCTGGAGATTTGCCTAGCAAGAAACTAGCTCTGCTGGTCAGAAAAATGTGCCCAGTCTTTTGCACCATTTGCTGAACAAATTTGGCCAAGGCCCTCAGACACATGGTCTGAATCTTGGGATTGCCCTATGCTAGGACAAGAGTTGGACTTGATGATCCTTGTGGGTCCCTTCCAACTCACAACCACATTCTATGATTCTATTCTATGATTTAATCTCTGATTAATCAGGACACTTGTGCAAGTACTAAACCGACCCTTAATACTTCTTTCCCTGACACCTGCAACAAAGCGATGAGAAGCCTTAGTTCCTTTGCTCTTTTGTCATGCAATTGTTCTCATATCCAAGTTTTATTACGTATTTGGCATTAAAATCAAAGAAGGGCACCTGATTAAATTATACAATAGAGTATCTGACTTACCCTTCTGAATATCTTTAAGACTTTTGCAAACCCCAGGACTACTAATGTTTAAATCAATAAGAAACAAAATTAGTTCTAGTACTCTTTCCTTAAGGAACTCAAGACACTAAAAAAAGAAAATCACACAGTAAAATTGCTTCCCACTCTTAAATCTTGTGCTGTATCACAAGCTAAATAATTCTAAGTTCCCATGAAGTCTATCTGTTCCTGAAGGAAGTAATCTATCAGCTTGTTGTATTGTGTTTGCAGGTTAAATATTCACTAATGGTTTATTAGCACATCTATTGTAGATGATCAACTTTGATTAATGCCCAAGTACTACAGAGTTCCTCATATTTAATAAATATTTTCAGTACTCCCTCATTGCTTTATTTTTCAACATAAATTACTATAAATGTCTAATAATTGTAAATCAATACACACCCTGCAGTAAATCATTCTGAAGCAGAGAGCTGTTAAAAAGTGAAATGCCAATTCAAACTTCTCTTTCACAGCTTTATTATACTTTCTCTGCTGATTTTTATTTTTTTATGAATCCTCAGCAATGCTAGGACTGTATATTGGTTGATTCACCTCACTTGGACAAAATTTTTCTTCTTGTCTCTATTAATTGAGATTAGGATCATGTTCTTATTTTTGCTATAGGCTGAAGAGGTAAGTGTGATTCTTGAGGTCCTGTAGTTAACTTAATTATACTTTGCCTCTGGATGTCCCTTGCTTTCTCTTCTATTTAGTTATTTCAATTAAAACTTCTGCATGCACTGAAACCAACATATCCTTGTATGTATACCTTGAACAAACTGAACCACAGATCCTTGGTTTCAGCACAGAGTGGGCCTTAAGAAGAGACTTCTTGTCTAGATTTAGGTTGGAAGATGTAAATTCCCAGCAGCTGCTCCTCTGGATGTCCTCCACCAGCAATGGGAGGTAAGTCTTTCCAAAGAGCAGTTCCCAAAGTAGCTATCTAAAGCAGGCAGGATCCATCTTCCCCCACAGTGACAAAAAAGGGATGACTAACTTTGATTCAACACCTACCTTTTGGATGGCTAAAGTTAAGGAGGATGAATCATACTGTTAGTGTACTGCACTCCCTCCTTTTTATACAACAAGAATTTTGTTGTTGCTTCTGTCTTTATGTAGTCCTTGCCCCAAAATGTCTACTAATTTTATAGTCTTCCAAAGATATATTTTACAGAATCATGTTATTGTGTTGAAATCACAGGCTGGAGTCTAGGTATGTGGAAACCAAAAGCCACTGGATTTAACTGCAGGATATGTTATTTGGTGAATAGGATTTCAATACATTTTAGTATGGTTATTTGCCCTGGATTGGTCAATCTGTATAATGCTTCCTGCTCTTTCAAAGTGTGCCATTACATCTGGGATGATTTCAGGTAGCCAGGATCCTAATGTGAGTGAAAGTACTTCTAACAACAAAATCTTTACTGTGTTGGAGTGAGTCAGTCCCTGCCAGCAGAACTGTTTGTTAAAATCGCTACCAGTTCCTGCATTATTCATTTAAAAATCACTTTTCATCAATGCTATTTACTAGCACTGATGGACCTTCTCTGAAGATTTCTGCTACCAAACCTCTGCTCAGTAAAGTCTTTCAAGGCTTGATGAACACAACTTAAGACACCCTCCACATACCCCCTTACAGCTGAATATCTACCTTTGCTTTGCTGTACAGAAACAGCCTATCTTAACTTTTTTTACTAAACAAAACAATTATAAGCTACTGATATTAGCAGATCCTGTTAAATTCTTGCCTGCTGCTCAATATACTGATCTGACTGTCAATATATTTCTTCTTAACAACAGCCTCTGATATTCCTACACTTGTTGCTCCCACTCAAGACTTCTGAAACCACATCCACAACTTCAGCTGCAGGCAATAGACGCAGAGATGACCCCAACACAAAACGGAAATGAAGCTTATAAGAGTATTTAGGTGCAGTTGCTCTGAAGGAAGTTTTCTGGATTTCTTAAAAATATTGGGGACAACAACCAAAACAAACAAGAAAGCAATAAAAAATAAAAAAAAAAAAAAAAGAAAAAGTGAGGTGTGTGGGAGAATGAAAGACACAAGATATTAATTCTTGGAGTCAGTGAGCTGTAGTGTACAAAATGAAGCCCAGGAACATATGTCACATGTTTGTGAAGCGCCAAATGATACCAACTCTCCTTTTCAGCAGGCACAAACAAGCCACCTTGATTAGAAGATTCCATGAAATGAAAAAGAAAAGAAAACAACAGAATTATCTTCTTTAATTTTCCCCAAAGGACAATGCAACTTATCACAGAAGCTACAGAAATGCATAAACCATGGCCTAATATTGAAGATGTATAGATTATAAACTCAGACAACATCATTATGTTCACCTAGTCTGACCTTTGTTACAGTTCATAATATATATTTTCACTGAGCACTTCTTGCATCAAGGTTATAACTTTTGGCAGTGTTAGGACTCTTCTCCTAGAAAAAGATCCCAATATAAAGACTTAAAATGACAGAGAATCAATAATGTGCTTTAGTAATTTGTTACACGGTTTAAAAATGCGTGTTTTATTTGCAAAGTGATTTAAATGATTTTTTTCCATTCGCTTTTGTCATGCTTCTGTCAGGTACATTAAAGAGCCTTCCATTATCAGAAGTCTTCTCTCCATGTTCCTATTTATAGATTACAAGGTGGCTTAATCGTAATCTTTTCTCAGATAAACTAAAGAAATCCATCTTGTTTAGTCTTTGCATAGAAGGCTTTGTAGACCTCTGTAAATCCCAACACTCTTCTAGAATCTCCGCTTTGCAAGATATGGTTTCATATCTGAAATATCTGATATATTTTCTGCTTCTATTTGTATGACTTTTCCTTGTTTTACTGAGATTTCTGTAGCTTAATCAGGCCACCTCATCAAATGATGAGGAATGCTCTGTGAAGTCAGCCATTCAAAGCAATTATTTCTTGTAACTCAAAGTTCTCATTAGTGTAGGAAAGCTGTCTGATCACTTACCCCAGGTCTACAAGTGCAGTACAGTTATGATCTGGATTTTATTTAAGTTTTTAGATATTTCTGGTGTATCATGTCTACATTATGTTTATCTTCTCAGAAAAATACAAAAGTATTCTTCCTTGTATTTATTTTTATCACAATTCCACATACTGGTTCAGCTTTTTAACCTCTGGATGGCTGTTTCATAGCTAGCTTCCGATAACAAAGCTTGGAAAACACTACGACTTGATTTACTTATTTATTTGTTTTTAATTAAACAGGTTTAGTGATCTGGGTCTAGTTTTAGTAAGCAAATATCTTCCTCTAAAATTTACCAAAATAGCTAGTACAGTTTACATACTGATTGGTCAAAGGCTGTAAATACCACAGACTACTTTCTTTACTTGCACATATGAGAGGTGCTAACAGTATTTGTGTGAGCATATGGGCTAGTTTCACATAATTTCTAAAATATTTCCAAGATACATCAGACGATGGAGTAGTCAGAGATATTTTGACTTGGTTACTCTATCACATGTATGAGGAAAGGTTTTTGAAGCTCTAAGCTTAAAGGAGACAATTTAAGGAAGAGTCTTACTATATTGCCAAATATTTTTTTCTTTTTTTAACCTTTCTTCTCATTTACATGTGTTTCAAGAGTCTTACAGAAGGTGGTAGCAGCTACCCTAAAGCAAACTTTGTGCGTCTTACATGACTTGCTTTTACAGGAAATATATGGTTTGGTTTTTTTTTTCAGTTGGAAACCACTTTACTCTTTAATCCTGTATGGTTTTTATATAGGAACCAGTTAAAGTAATTCTTCTCAAGTGAAAATATGTTAAGGAATAGGAATATTTCATGTGTTGTTCATGTGTTTACGGCCAAGAAGTCAAATTTAAATCAGAATCTCAGCACCATAATCTTTTAGCAAATGTTACCAGCTGTTCAGCTCCACACTTTCTTCCTTCTAAAAGCAAGTAAGAAAGTGAAAATCTATCATATCAGTCAGCTAGTGGTTCTTAGTGCCCTTACCTTGACAGATGATACATCAGAGTGCCTGTCTTTCTGGAAATTTTAGTTGTAATGGGCTGGGATCCATCTTCCTGCAAATACTAAAATAAAAATATGCATCAAGTAATTTATATATGACTTCAGCATATATATATCGGCACACTTTTTATATGTCCTTCTGAGAAATAGTACTTAATTTTTCTTCTTAGTCTATTTATTATGTCTCACTATTTTTCTTCATTGAAAGGGCCAATGAAAGGAGCATGAAATGACAGCTCTAGGATTTTGATATCATTCCAAATGCAGAGAAGTTTGAGAATATTTTAAAAAAGAAAAAAATATAGAGATGTATAATAGGTAGAAATTTCTGAGAAATTTGCCAAAAAAATAATTTAAGGGGAAAAAAAATCCTCTTGAAAGGGGAATAAAAAACCCTCACAGAAAGTATTTTCTAAGTGTTACAGTCAATGAGATGCTAGAAAAAAACTACTTCTTCATACATATACAATTCTATATTATATATAATTCAAAATTATATGCATATAATAATATAAATATGTTGTTCCATGTATGCTATATTACCTAGACTGCATTCTTCTCTCATAGCTGTGCAGAGCCCTGCATAATAGAGTACAGATGCTAAACATGATGTTAGATACTACTGTAGTGAAGATCAATATATAAAATTACTCCTATAAAGACAAATAAAGTATCTGGGGGTGAACATGGTTTTTAAACACTATAATCTTTGTCCACGCAGTAGCAAAACCATGTTTAACTCTGAACAGTTAAAATATGTGAGGTAAAATAGCCTCTAATCTAGGCTTTTTGCCAGACAGGTCTGACCTTGGTGGCAATGGGAAATAACAGAAAGATTACACTGTACATTTCTACTACCATAGGAACAGTCCTGGAAATATATATATATTTTTTTTATTATTATTATTTTATTATTTTTTTTTCTCCCCTCTGGCAAGTAAGAACTACTTTGAAAAGCCAGTTGAAACTGTATGTCTTACATACCAACCTGGGTAGCCTAATGCCACTGGGTTTTTTGACAGTTAACTGGAGTAAGTGAGGAAAACAAATAGGGCATGTTTAAATCCACGTTTTGTATTTTCATTTCTTATATGGAGGAGCTTGCCAAATATTAGAACAACTCAGATGCCAGCTTCATTTGCACATTTATATCAAACAATAGCTTCATGACTTTAAAGTCAAACCCCTTCGTTACCCAGCTCCAGCCTGTTTGGCCTGTTAACCTGTTTCGATGTTGAACTTTCCCAATATTCTCAGATTTTACTGTCCAGCTGTCAACTTATCCTGTATATCCACACTTTCCCTTGAATTACTCTTCAAACACAGGAAAAGCTCCATATTAAAATCCAAACCCCTGTTACTTTATCTTTCTTCAAATCCTGATGTACAGCTCATCTCTCTCATGTAACCTACTCACATCTTCCTTTTTCGCTACTTATCTATTTCCAACCACTACCCTTGTATTAGCAATAACAAAAGTATTAGAAATGTGTGAATACCTGATTTTATTTCTGTTATTGCCTGCTGACTGAAAGGGGAAAAAAAAAATCAATATTTTCTTTTGATAATTCATTTTACTTTCATTACTAGTCAGTCTGACAAAAATGAAAAGAAAGATGAAATTATTTTGAATTGAAAAAGTATTTGCTTGACGCAAAACAAAGTAATTCAAATTGTTCCTTAAGCTCTAGTTTCTGTTATAAAGGAATTGATTTTTTGAAACATTATTTTATTTATTTATTTTTTTCTAGCTTTTTCTTTTTTTCAAACTATGCATATATTTTGGTTGACACGACTCAGCTTCTTTTTGTTTTCACAGAATCATAGAATCACAGAATGGTTTGGGTTGGCAGGGACTTGAAAGATCATCCAGTTCCAACCCCCCTGCCATCAGCAGGGGCAACTTTCACTATCCGACGTTG
>NW_010299146.1:0-3529 GCF_000700745.2 Antrostomus carolinensis | reverse complement strand
TTCTCTCACTCCCTGCCCTTGGCCAAAGTCTCTCCCCAGCCTTCCTGGAGCCCCTTCAGGTACTGGGAGGAGACTAGAAGGTCTCCCTGGAGCCTTCTCTTCTCCAGGCTGAACAGCCCCAACTCTCTCAGCCTGTCCTCACAGCAGAGCTGCTCCAGCCCTCGCATCATCCTGGTGGCCTCCTCTGGACTGGCTCCAGTAGGTCCATGTCCTTTTCATTAAAAAGATTTAATAGAAAAAATTTCCCATACTCAGAAACATAAATGGAACAGAAAACATTGTAATACTTCTTTGCTGTGTTCATTCATGTGCAAATTCAGCATTCATGTCCTGTTTCATGTGTTTGGCTCTTAACTTGTAATGTTTGCTGGGCAATGATGCCTCCATTCAATGTTTGTGTAGTATCTGCCACAAGAAAGTTCAGGTCTTAATACGGACTTTTTATTTATAGTCCAAACCACATGCCAGTAAGGGATGGAAATCTCCTACCTTTCCTGTCCTTTCCAGATTTAAACTTAGATTAGGTATCTCACAAAAAATATACTGAACAGAAATATTCACATGAATAAAATAACCGTATTTATATAGCCAAGTGGAAGCACTTAAGGGTTGTTTAATGTATAAGTACAAAACCATTAACAAGAACATAAATTTTGCCAAGAATGTCAGCAAGAAATTATGTAATTCCTTAAAGGATTTATCTATACCCATTATTTTAAAATTTAGCAAAACAACATTGGAAAATTTAGTTAAGGTGCCTGCTTAAAGGTCTGAAAAATGTGGGAGAAGCTTTGGACAGGAAAATTCACCTTTTGGTATGGTTTAAACAGCTTTCAAAGCCAAACCTTGTTGGGCACAAGAGTGCAATTACTTGAAGAGTATTGAGTTGATTGCACATGGCTGATGTTATGAAAGAAAACAAAACATCCAACCAAAGAGCAACCCACTATCTACCTAGGTATCTAGCGCAGTCAGATAAAAAATGGGTAGAGTACATATTTATTTATTTATTTATTTATTTAATTATTTTAAATTGGCATTTGGAAAGAGAATATTCCCATTGAGTCAGGATTTGCACAGGTCGTTTCTATCCAAAGCTGTTGGAGCTCTGCATCCACTCCTTGGCTGCACATGGGAACTGGACACTGGAAAGGTGTTGTAGGCTCTGGAATGATGGTTAGCTTCTTCATGCCATCATAGCCAAATTGACTATTTAAAAAACAAAAGATAATGACACAGCATTAGATTTGTCTCCTATGCTCCCCAACTGAAGTACATGACATGTTCTGCAGACTCAGGACTTCTTAGCTCTATGGGAATGTCCCATTCAGTGGCAGAAATCATAGAATCCTAGAATGGTCTGAGTTGGAAGGGACCTTAAAGATCATCCAGTTCCAACCCCCAGTGCTGGTGGGGAGCAATGATCACAAATTTCTGGCTTATTTTCAATTAGGATCTGTAGTGTCCTTTCCTCATATCACACAAAGGACATAAAATTTAAGTATATCCTTAGGATACAATATAAAATAACTGCACTAATTATGTCTAGCTGAATTATAGAATGAAGTGATCCTGCTCTTTTTATTATTTTTTTTTTCCCCTCCTGCTCTGATCCTCCTCTGATCCTGCAGCACTCTGCAGGTTTGGGACTATAATCAGCAATTCTATGTGAAAACTTATCATCTGATTAAGCACTGTTGGTTCAAGTTGATAGGAAGAATTGCCTAAAAATAAGGAATCAATTTTGAGCCAAGTGTTGTAAATTTAAAACCACTATTTAAAAGGTATACGGTAATGTAATTAGTCAAGGATGTAATTAGAAACATTCAGATGATGGCTTGAGTGAATAACATTTCTGTCTTAGCCGTGCATTTTTCAAATGTTACAACCTGATTTAAGTTCTCAAATTATCTTTTGTCTAGAATTTTGTTCACTGTAGAAGCAGAAAAATTACTTGGCAATTCCTTTGAAGTGATGCTCTTCTGAGGCTCCCCCAAAATACTTCTGCTACAACATTGCTGTTGTCTCCTAGCCTTTATTCAGATCAAAAAGCAATGTCAAGCAACCCAGCTTCATGTCAGATTGAGTAAAGACTAATCAGACTTTCAATCTTGAAGATACTCTTTAGGGAAGCATGTTACACAGACACATCTAGTACATGGTCTGTTGATTAGCTTTCCATCTCTTAGCCATCTACCAACTTTTTAGCACGTAACCACATATAATAGAATTGTGGTTTCCTGTCCCTGTGTGCATCCATAGCAATTGCAAGTTAATTTGACCTATGCCATCCTACAATGAAAGAGAATCAAACTTACCTGCGCTGGCCTACCTCTTTCACAAGGCAAGGGCACACGCATGAAGAAGTGTCATGCTGTAACTTCTAAGACTCAGTACTTTCCTCTTGGATCTGAACACTACATTACAGACTGGAACAAGAAAAGCAATACCTGGCCTAGAACAACCTTTTGGCTAATGTTCAAAGATTTGGCTGTGGGATAACTTAAAATTCAGGATCATTGCTATTTTGTGAATGAGATTGCAAACTTACAAAATTAGGTAGTACTTTGTGGCTGCCTGTTCTAGTGGGGTGTCTGTTGCCAGATGTCATGATCTAATTGCTTTGGTGGAAAACTAGTAGAAAAAGATGCTTTTTGAAAAGGAGTTAAGTGAAAAAAAGCTAATAATCACAGCAATAAGAAATGCATTAGGGCAGAAAAGACTTCACTGAGGGTCAGTGTTTTGGATGGCACAAGATGAACATTAGGAAGGAAAAATAGATAGTTTGGGATAGAAGTTGGGACTACAACTGTAACAACAGGTTCAAGTTTGGCAATGTAGATCTGAAGGCCTTTATAAGCCCTTTTAAGTCGGGATCTGAATCTGCAGTTTTATCTTTAATTAAATATTTTTCTAAAATAAAACACATTTTCTTCATATGTTTGAAAACTGTTAATTCTAGGATATTTTTAATGACTAGCTGTTGAGAAAAAGCCTAGTATACAAAAAAACTGCACATCATTTTGCTTCTGTGTACACAGAAGAAAAATTGGATATTGTCAAGGTTGTATAACCTGCTTGGTTTTTTGTTGTTGTTTTTTTTTCTTTTTCTCTATAAAAGCTGGAGGGTTAGGCCTCTGTATAATTTGCCGAATCAAATGTTCTTTCACATAATCAGTGATGGATGGAATGTACAGATGTTTCATCATCATTTAATATTGAGTAAACCTCTCTCCAGAGTTTCTCCAGATCTCCTTATCTGTTACATACTACTCTGTTTAAAACTATGAGTGATTTTTGCTATACTAAATCCTTTTCACAGAGTGACTTTAACAGTATGTCATTGATTAGTTTTCCTGTGGCATTCTGTTTCTTTTTTTTTTTTTAAAGTCTGATCTTCTGGTTTGGGGTTTTGTTTTGTTTTGGGTTTTTTTTGTATTTAGAGGGGATGTTGGCTACGGTGAGCTATTTCAGGATGAACCATTGGAAGTTAGTATCAGTGTGATAGTTTCACTTGGCCAGCAGCCAA
>NW_010299145.1:0-26550 GCF_000700745.2 Antrostomus carolinensis | reverse complement strand
ACACCATTATTGAAAAAGCAGATTACATATTAGAAGCAGGAGGTATCAAATGGCAAAAACAATACATGAGAATTGTTAACCACATACCTGTTGAATGTATAACGTAGTCATGGTGATAACATGGTTAACATATGAACACATCCCAATCTCTTCCACGTTAGCCAAATTCCTATGAAGACAACATAAAAACCACAGACATGTACACAGTGTACTATCTGAGCCTAGTTCAAACAATGTTTGTTTTACCATTCTGCATATAATCATACACAAGTATATCAGCATTTCAGAAATACTGCATGTCCTCAAATGTTTACTTCTGTCACAGTAACAGAGCTCACAAGTTTTTTTTTTCTAACGAGAAAGAAAAGAAAGGCTCAAGTTACTCTGTTGTAGGACAATTCCGTCTGGAATTTGGGGTTTCAGAGGTTAAGCAGATTCCCAGGACACTCTAAACAGAAAGCTCAGAAATGGCATCTGATAACAAAGACAATAACCTCCACTTCTCCCACATTTCTAGCACATACACTTTCTTAAACTTTAATAAACATATTACCTAGAAGCATTTATTCACTTTAAATTATCCCAAAGAAAACAAACATCTAAAATTATTTTAGAATATAAGGAAATCAACAGCAACAAAGAAATAGCATGCACATGTTATTTCTCAGTCTTGAGGACAAGTCACAAAGATCAGATATCAAAGTGATGATGTAAGGAGAACTTTTCAGCAATTAAAGAGGACTGACAACAGTTTGCAATTCACCACCATATTATATTTAATATTCCAGGATACTTCAACACTGCCCTACAGCCCTTTGTATGGTTTCAGGAGACATGAAGGGCTCAAAAAAAGCTGCTCCAAACACTCCTCAGAAAAGGAGATTCCCTGTTATATTTTACCCTCTTCCTCTCTTAATGCAGTTCACAACAGAAGACTGAAGAAACAGGGAGGAATAGATCCCTAAAAACAGTTTATTCACATGCTTCAAAAGAATCACAAAATAAGGCGTAAGTTTCAGAAGGAAGCCAGTTGCATTAATAGTGTAATAAGACAGTTTCCTAAGCTGTTTATGGAATTCTAAGCATGTAAAGAATGTGAAACAGTTCTTCCTGTACGATTCTCTCTCAAGTTATTTCATATCCAACAACTGTTAGATTGTGAAATTAAAAGTATTTCTTATACCAAGTACACCTTATCTTGAATTCTCATAGATATGTCTTATGTAATTACAAGGAATGTAGAGTCTAATCCCCTCCTATTCCATTTCTCATTACAAACATTATTGCCAAGATGATTGCATTGCTCCTCCCGCTCTCTTTTATTCCCTCTTCCTCTATTTTGAAGATTGTGAGAAGGGGCACGTCTCTATTTCTACTGGAAAGTGTCAAATCACATTGTGAGTGTCATTAGAATCTATATTTATAGGCTGCATCAAGATTTCTTAAATAAAACAACAGCCTTGCTGAGGTAACAATGGGAACAAATACCTGCAAAGGATGATAAAGAATTTCACAAGTAAAAGTGACAGAGCCTGTTGCTGCTCTTCTAATCCATCTGACATTTTCTGGACACACTGTAGCAGCTGGAGCCTGAGGACCTGAAGAATGTTATCAGGAAGCAGCGATATTCCTGGAGGAATGTCATCCACCCTAAAAAGAACCACCACACACAAAATTGTTAATCATGCAAATCACATATTACCAATCAATTTCAATGTGCTCATGTAGTGTTCCAATAAATCCCTGTAAGAAAGGTTACCAAACTGATGGCTCACAAACACTTTCTAACAAACCACAAGGAGATGCCTGGTGACAATAAGTCAGCTTGAGCTTCCTTTTCCCCAGCAATCAACTGCATTGAAAATAAGTGTTAAACATTAAGTGGATTCCTAAATCCTTCTCCATGCAATGATCCGTCTCAATTGCCAGAGAGAAACTGCATCACCTTCAGCAGGTAAACAGGGCTCCTAGGAAATCCCTAAATAAGGAAAGGGATGGCCACAATGGAATTAATCATGAAAACTAAATACAAGGGGAACATTTTCAACTTTCTACTGAAGATTAAAAGTGGCCAAATAAATGAGATGCCAATTATTAAATAGTTATTGAAGCCCAGTTGGTATTCACCCACAGTAAACCTCATGTATTTCTTACATGATTTTAAGAAGCCATACAAAATAAGATTAAATACAGAAAGAAAGCTGTTCACAATAAGATTAAACAAAGGAAGACTTGAAAATCAGGGTCTGAATATGCAGGAGGGGGAGCTCTCAAAAATCCATCTGTCTCTTGGCATACTGATTTTGCATGAAAAGTTGACCCATCCTTATTAGTTTCTGGATACTATTAACCCAGCAAATAGATTTTTCTTTTTTTCCCTCCTAATTTTTTTTTTCTCTCTAATTCTTTTTATGAGACAAAAAAAAGACTGTTGCATTGGTGTTAAACGTAACAACTCTACCAAGGCCAGATATGGCCCTAAAGAACATCAAGTAATCTTGCCTATTGTTTTTGCTAAACTGAAACTTTTTCAGGAATACACCACAAAGAACCAAAAGAAGAAAAAAGACGAAAAAAAAAAATTCACAAATAAAACCAGTAGCTAAGCTAATACTCCAGGAACAGCCACAGAGAAACCCATTTCAGCAACAATATAGACTATACAGATGTGTTAGAACTTTATCTGGGATGAAGACTGTTTATCCACTGTTGGACTTGCTAAAGAGAGTTTGGCATCAGCTATTTACCCTGACACATTCTTTATGAACTCTACACAGGAAAAGGAAGACAGAAGCAAGTGCATTACAGCTTACAAAATTCTTCAACTTGGCCAAAGTCAGGGAGAAAATGACAACAAACAAAAAATTCAGCTAGCTCAAAAAACTCACTAATATGACACTTGCATGCGTACATCTGTGTAAGAACAAGCATCAAAAAGCATGGAGAAATGCAATGACTGACACTAAACACCGTGATACTAATTATTTGAGAGAAATGGAGAACACATTTGACGAATATATTGTTTAGTTTCCAAAGTTTAAAAGGAAGTCTATATAGAAGGCAAAAACTGAGACCCAATTTAGTAAAACAACTAGCCGGGTATAAGTGACAGCAAGCTCCCGTGTCCTAGAAAACAAGTGTTACCTACACTGTGTATAGAGGATCAAATACTGTTCATTCCCTTACTTCTTGTATAATTTGCTTTTCAGATCCTAGGATTCAGAATCTCAAGGGATTCAGAAAGTTTTAACTCAAATTTTATAGGACCTAGGCTGTAAACTGGTAGAGACACTAACCACAAAACTGAGAGCAACTGCTTTTTTCCAACACAACTGCCAAGAAAGAAATCTTAATTTCTATGATAGTAGATTCACCCTTCAAGATGCCAGCAGATCCATACCCTCTGGGATTATAAACATGGCTCCTCATAATCTGATATTTCACCGTCTCTGTATGAGAAACACCATAATTTTTGACAGCTGAAATCATATATCCAGAAGTAATTTCCCTAAAATGGCCAACAAGTCTTTTTCAGTAAGATCATAAAATGCTTTACAAGAAAGGAAACAGCATACCCTTCATGCCTCACGTCCCAAAGAATGTTTCTTCTGCAGTAGCTGCCTGTCTGTGCTATTGCACAATCTATGAGAATTTACTGCCTTATGCAAGACTGGCACAAGGAATACTAATCAAGATTACTCAAACTGAATATACTCTAGAGTATATAAATAAATATAAATATTTATGAATAATCAAACTTCTTTTCACCCCAAAGCAAATTACCACTATATCACTAGAAAAATCTAAAAGTTAAATTTATGGACATGCAGTATCAATTTTTCCTGACAAGACTAGCTGTGTAAACTAAGTATTCCAAAAGGAAGAAAAAAAAATAAATCTCAAAAATCATACCTTAACTGACATTTTTATTTGACTGCTGGTAACATATTTCAAAAACATGAGACTTTGACACATTTGGGTTCTTTTCATTTGTAATTTCCTTGTGTTGCATTAACATGGTTATGCAGCACTATAAACTGCCACCTCTGGTGTTTGAAAGGAAGTTAAATGAGTCTCTAAATTGTATTCCCCTATTACAGCTCAAACACACACTGGGACTTTCAACCCCTCCTCCGCCAGTGGTAAGTGCTATAGAAAAGTTGTTCCAAAGTGCTATAGAAAACCAGGCTCTACTTTTCAACAGCCATGAAACCATGTCAGCAGCATTCCTCTCATGATTTCCTGTTTTTAAAAAAGGAAATAAAGAAGACCTAGGGAACTACAGGTCGGTCAGTCTCACCTCAGTGCCAGGCAAGATCATGGAGCAGATACTCCTAGAAACTATGCTAAGGCACATGGAAAACAAGAAGGTGACTGGTGACAACCAACATGGCTTCATCAAGGGCAAATCACGCCTGACCAATCTGGTGGCCTTTTATGATCAAAGGATGAGAAATTATAATGTACAATTAAGTTCAAGGCTAAGCTTGAAAAAAAGAAAGGGAAAACTATACTCCTATAGCGCAGTTCATTATTTAACAAGCAAATACTACTAGCTTGACTAATTGTTCTTTAAGATTCACATTTTCTCCTCCTTGACAGCAAAGTGGTATTAAGGCAGAGAATTTACTCATTTATGAGTAAAAGCATTTTTTAAAAAGCTTTGTTCTTATTCATTCATATCTTCATATCTCAAGAAATTATTTAAGAAATTAGTGTAGGATTGAGTTCACTCTCAGCAATTTTGCAGAAGACGTCAGGCTAAGTGTTAGAGTTGGTTGGCTTGAGAGAAGGGATGCCAGCCAGAGGGACCTTGACAGGCTTGAGAGGTGGGCCTGTGCTAAACTCATGAAGTTCAACAAGGCCAAATATAAAGTCCTGCACCTGGTTCGGGGCAATCCCAAACATAAATACAGCTAACAAAGTATGCTGTCTATGGTACTTTCCATGAGCTTCCTTTAAGCTCCTTTGAGATCATGCAAACCAAAAGCAGAAAAAGAGTATGACTACAATCTGGAGGCCTTTACCATTTCTAAAAGTATGAAACCAAGTAACAATTCCTCTCTTTCAATGAGGTGGGAAAAATACTCCCAGCAGCTGGTAAAGTTTTTATCCTTTTCACAGTAAATACATACAGGATTAATAAATGTTTTTAGGGAAAGGACAGGTGCACTAATTGTGCTCAATGCTCAAAAGCCATCAGCATAGCTATTTTCACCTTTTCAGTAAAATCATTGGAAACACCACTAATGAACCATTTCACTTAAAATCACAGGGTAGATGCACAAAGATGGATGTAGAACTGAAGCTGTATAAGCTTATAAGCTGCATAACTATACAAGCTTTACTTACACAGCCAAATCATACTACTGGTTACATCCTCTATATTTAGAGATTTCCTAATGCTGCCCCATGCAGCATCTTTTAGACTTTCAAAGCAGATTTCAGGAAATTATATATTTTAATTTATAGAAGAAATCCCAAAACAAAATCCTACTAACAGTTTCATTACAATTCTTCAGTAGTGTTTTTTCGGATGCTAAAAAAACTCCCCAATGTTTCACATTGACACAAAACTTCATGGCTGTCTTCCAAAAGGTTAGTTTTGTCCAACAATCTGTACAAGCTTTTTTCTCTTTAGACAGTTTCTCATTATTTCCTGACATTTGCCCTTCAGCACACAAGGTCTTTCAGACATATAGCTGTAAAGCATACCAAGATTCCATACCAAGATGGGGGGGTGGGGAGGGGGTGGAAAGTATTAGTCCACTCAGTTTCTCATTTTAGCTAGTATCATATATTATTTCCAAGACCAAAAGACATAAATAGTTATTCAATAAGCATTAAAAAAGTAAAAAAAAGTTGAGTCCACAGGGTCTTATGTCCCCAAGAGAAGAGTCACTGGAAATCAGCATTTGGTGGTTCCACACTGACCTACTTGTTATTTTGTGCAGGCTCAGTATTATCAGTTCCATAGTGTAAATGCCTGTAATATAAACTGACAAACCCCATAAAGATGTCGCTTTTCACATGCCTGATTATCTCACAAATGCAATTAAGAGCAGAAACTGCAATTTTTTGTTAATTCTAATATCTGCTCTCAAACAGTGTAATTTTCAATCCAGCCACCAAAGCACAGGAATTTTCTGCCTTCTCCCTGTGTTGTTTTGATATGTTTCTCTACATCTGTTACACAAATAAGTCTAAATACACAGAGGCCTATTCTTCCAGACTAAATCACTAATCCTGTGATTAACCTCAGAATAAGGTTTTATGCATATTTTTATGCTCACAAAACCATCATTTAGTGCAATGAAGATGCTGCTATTGTTCAGCACGATTTTCATGTTTGTTGTTTATTTTCTCTTATGCTGCTGTAAAAAAAACCCTGAACATATATAAACAAAAAAAAACTTAAAAAAAACTCTAAAGATCCAGAGTACCAAGATATTCTTCTCTTCCACCGTTCAGATTTTAATATTAAATAGTATGTTAAAGATAACCAGTGTCAAAGGATAAATTTTTTCCTTAACTAAACACAGTAAGATGTATTTTTGACACTGCAAAGACAATAGATCTTCTGAAAGAACAGAGAATTAATTTAAGGTTTTGCTTCCTGGTAATTGTACTATATATTTTGCATTCATATAGGCATTATGAGGAAAATTTTAATACAAAGAGCACAGAACATCAGTTGTTATCCCTTGAGATCCAGTTGCAGCATTCTGCATTTCCTTGTAACAGCAGAGGCTATCACTTGCACTTTAAACAGGATCTGATCCAAAGCCCATTAAAGAATTTCCATTGATTTCAACCAGGCTTGGACAGCAGCCATCGTGCAGGGAGAGCCATTCTTTGCATTCAAACAGCAGTAGCGGTATCAGCTATAATACTGATACCAGTTCTCATGATTCCTGAATCCTGTAGCATTTGTTTTTTCTCAAATCCCTTAGTTCATGCAAGCATCTCAAAAGCAAGGGAGAACATCCAGTGGCTAAGTTTCTATTCCTCATTTGCAAAGTGAGTCTTGAAAATACAATCCTTGGAACACAGCAGACAATTTCAAAATACTAAATATGGAACTCCAAAATTAGACTGCAATACCACTTCATGATTATACTTGAGAACTTGTGGTCAGCAACATGGGTGAAGTCAGCAATACTCTTGCCCTGAACTGAAGTCTTCACAGATGCAACTAAATAAATCACTTTAAAGTCTATCATTTGTGCATATTTTAATTTTTAAAAGGTTTTCAGCTAGTTATCCAAATCTTTCATTCAGCATATCATCTCATCCTTTATCTTAAAACAATCCTTGAAATAAAATTACAAAACTCTTTACTTGCATCTTACTTCTCTTCAGTTACTGCTGACACAGATGCCAAGCACTAATACTGACTAATACCATTTCATACACAACATTTAACGAATACTTATTCAAAAAAATGCACAAGGAATAAAACTATATTTCTATGAGCAAGAACTCATACCATCTGCAAATACCAGTATTTGCCTGGTTTCATCATTCTCAAACCAACCTGACCTTCAGAAGCATGGGAGTGCCACTCAATAATAAAAATCTTTCTTTTGTTTAAAGGTAGTATTGCCATTGAACAAGATTGGGCTCTCAGCCAGGTCTGTTTCAGACATCAAACAAAGATAAACAGGTCTGTATTTCTACATACCTAGTTGGCAGCTTCTCAAAGTCCACATCCAGAAACTGTTCATAGCTAGAAACAAAACTATCCAACCAGAGCTTCAGGTAATCTGGATCTTTCTGTAAAAAAGAAGAGGAGAACATTAGGCAGTATTGCACTCAAGGTCATCCATCAACAACTCTGTAATACTAACTTGAATGGAAAGCTTTTGAATGCATTTCAACAGGTAGAAAGGAGGGAATACACAGATTTTTTAGAAGTAAAATAAAACAAGCTGTGTCCTTTGAAATTCTCAGCCATGTTGTGCTGATGTGTCATTCTTGCTCTGTTCACTAGTTCATCCATTTCCACTTCCTGGTACTAATGCCAAGCAAAGCATTTTAACTTCTCCCCCTGCCAACAACATTTACTTACTCTCCAAAGTAATACACACCAGCTTCACAAAATTACTAGTACATTCTAGTCTTGATAGCATGGATATTAGTACACAACACTCTTTATGGCGTATAAAATTAAATAAGAACTCCAATGACAATCCTAATCACAAAATAATTTGCTTTGTGCTTCATTCATTGATCAATATGGCAGCTAACATCAGATTAGAGCCACATGAAGTGTTCCAAGAGATAATGCAGAGCCTGGGACTTGTACACTAGATATCTATAAAACAGATAGGCATTTAGACTTCCTAGTTGTTCTTAGTAGAGCACACAGACTCTGTCCATGACCAGCACTTCTCCAGGGTTGGGCACTGTGGCAGCAAGGAGGACAAATACTAGACCACCACAAACCAGCACAGGAAAATTCTGTCAAACTATGCTATTTGAGATGTGATTTCACTTTAGAAGTCAAGCTGCTTAATTTTCAAAATCAAGCTGCCAAAGCATAGCTGACATATACCACCACGAGGACTGTACAGTCACGTCCATTGATGAACATCCATGCAGTCCCACATTCTATGTTTAAACAATTTTCAAAATAACTTTAAAATATTTGCCTAAAGTATTATAGATTTTAAACAATTTCTAAATCTACTCCAGAATTTATAAAATTTTGCAAAAGTTTTAAAAACTTTTTTGCTCATTGTTCTCTTTTCTGTATCTCCTCCCTTTTACTTGTAGCCTTTATATTACCACAGACGTCCCTAAATAACAGATTATTTCCCTGCAGTGTTAAGACCAAGGAGTAACCTGTGCATAACTAACATACACCGTACTCTGGGCAATGTCAATGTAAAAGAAAGAGTTAACAAGAAAGACTGACACACAGACTCCTGCCAGTGCAAAATAACTACCTACAAAAGACCCTCCCAGGATTAAAAAAAAAACAAAACAACAAAAACAAACAACAAAAACCCCACACACACAACAGAATAACAAAAAAATTGAAATCCAGAATCTGAAGTGCTGCAAAACTCTTCTCATAGCATCTTTCCACAGCAAGTACAGGAGCTATAAAGCACGGGAATCCCCTTCTCATTCTAGACTTTACCCTTCCCTTACTCCCAAATACCCCTCTAACTCAATTAAGAAGAGTCAAAAACACCCAGACACACTTTACTTCACTATCACTATTAATTATGTATGAAATGTGTTCAGACACTGTGACAACAAGTGCCAAATAAAACCCCCAGTTAGATGCATATCTTGTCTGATTATTTGCTTCCACTGCAATATCTTGTTCATTTTTCCTAATTGTCTTATTTTCCCTTCTTCCACTTCATTCCTAGTCTCCCCCTCCTTCATAATCACTCTTCTCATTTCTGTTTATTCCCCTTTCAATGGTTTTCTTTTTTAAGTCATCACCCCTTTCTTTTTCTGTTAAAAATTTGTCAAAAAAATATTATGTCTGTAAGTTATCTTAAACACACACCTATTAATTGTCCTTGAGATGAAATTGCAACATACAGAATGAAGGTAGCCATTGAGATAAAGAATAAATTCAAGGTTTCCAAGCTACTGGTTTAAGCTACAGAAATTGAGATATTATCTCAACCAGGTGAGTACAAAATACACATTTCAGAGATCAAACACCTTAAAAATCAAAGGAAAAGATGGGCAAGAAGTAAGACTTGCCAATATCCTAAAAGAATGAGCTAGAAGTAGCAGAAGATGTTATCTTCAGACATTCTAGCTTTTTAAAAACACTTGTGTATTTGAAGCTTTAACTTTCTTGTAATTCACAGCAACTTATTTTAGCCATGTGCAAGCTATTTTACAGGATCATAGAGATGAGGAAAACCAGGATATAATTTTAGAAACTACAATACAGTTCAGGCTACAAAAGACAAAGCAATAGCATCCATGGCGAAGTAACCAACAGAAACAGAAATTTTACACCGTATGCACGTGTCTGTGCCTCTAATGATAACGCTCATGCATGTGCAAAAACAGAACCTATTTGACTTTTTTCCCCCTGTTGAACTAACTGCTTTGTTTTTTCTTGGCATAAGCAAGTTCTCCTTGAAATATAACATGAATGACTACATTGATTCTATTTGTATTCTAAAATTAAAATTGTTTGTTGACAAAGCTGAGGCTCATCACTAGTTGTTGACAGTAAACTTCTGTAAGAAAACTCGGGTTTTTTGTCATGCATCATGAAGGAAGCTGTGCAAATAAAGTCACTATCTGACTTAATTAAAATTGCTTTAATAAAAGCCTATGGGTGAGGGAAGGGGAAGAGGAGGACAAAAGACAAAATTAGATTAAATGTCTGCTTCCTCCTTTTTAATGATACAGCCTAAATCAGCTTCAAGCTTAAGATTAAATTAAACCTCCTTATCCTTACCTATAATGCCTTTGCAAGGCTATCAGCACAGACTAGCAGTAAGAGAGAACATTGGCATACTAAATATGCAAGAAAAAGTAATTATGTAGATGACAGTAGTACACCACAGATGTTATAGAAGGCCAGAAGTTTTTGCTCGCCTGTAGTGCACATACTGCTTAATTCATTTTGCCACTAAAACTCCTCCCAATTCTGGTATGAACCAAGAACTGAAGTACTGTTTGATCATTACCCGCAGCACACACTTTAACCCAACTCCCTTCTACCTCAGTCCCTTGCCAGCCCGTTAATTATAAATTATTCTGGGTTACTAAAATAACCAGCTTTGATATCAAAATACCAGGTAACACCACTGGTATGTGTCAGTAGAACACAGCTCATACAATAGTTGACTTGTTCTGAGTAAAATCTAGAGATTTCCATCCCAGCAACAGCATTAACTCACCATCACTTGGGCAAAATAAATAAATAAATAAATAAATAAAAATTATCAAGGCAAAAAAGTAAACAATATCACTTAGCAACTGAATCTACATAAGAAACACTAAGAAATAAATCTCCATTATAAACCGCCTAATAGAAGTAAGCCACCTTTCCAGAAACAAACAAAAATGAAAACTCGGGAACTAGGAATCCATCATTCCAGCAAAACATGATCCAATATTTAACAGTTTTGCTACAAATTAAGACATATAAATTATTTTAAAGATTTTAGAAACAAAAGTTAAAAACAGCTTTCAAACTTTCAATCTGGCCCAGGTTTTCCTTTTTCTTTATTAGCAGCAATCAATCCAGATCCCATGCACCAGTCACTTGTTGAAAGCTGCAAGAATCTAAAATTTACCAAAGCAGTTTTAAGAAAGGAAACTTACAATGGTCAATGTCACCCGTGGCAAAACACACAAAAACTCCTGAAGTACTCCTACAACATAGCTAAATATATACCTTTCTGAAGACGAGCCGACACGTTTCAAATGCATCTTATATTTTCCCAAACCAGAAGTGTGATGGTTTTGTCTTCTTACACTGGTTTAAAATCTCAATTTCATATTAAAAACAGCAGTAATGGGTATCAGCTGTGCACCATACACACTGCAATTATCCTACCCTGTACCTTCTTTAGGTCAAACTGAACTTATTTTTTTTTTTTTTTTTTTTTCTTCAGATCAGCATCTTAAATACTCAGAAGCCTTATTACGAGTAAAAGCAGTGAAACCTTCGGAAGATTCTCTTATTCCCCACTTCCATAATTACCCTTTGCTGTCATTCTGCAGACAGGTAGCTGGAGGCTATACATCAGACAACAGCTCCAAATTGTTTTCATTGGTGCTGGCTGAAGATGCAGCATGCTTTTAAAGCACAGCTTACAAAGCAACATATATTTTGATAATACTCCACAAGGACAAACAGTTATAAACTAATTTTAGATTGGTATTCTTTCCCAGCCCTGCCACACACGCTCTGCAGACACGCTTTATGAGATCAGCAAGAAACGCAGAAGGAAATTTTTGACTTGTTCAACAGCAGTAAAAGCAGAAAAGAAGCTGCATTTGGTAGTAAAGCACCTTTAAATCATTAAAACTTTACAATCACTAGAAGATAAGAAAACAATTTTAGAAACCTTGTAGCTTTCTAAGTCACAACCATTTCATTTATTTACCTGAAATCCGCCTAGCTTTTGTGCAAGACAAATTTCTATATCTTATTTGAATAATAATTCATATATGAAAACTGCATGTTTTAAAACTTATGGAAGATAATTTCTCCAAGGCTTGAAATCCAACTTAAGTTACCCATTTCTCTTCATAATGACAAACTGAAACAAGCAGAGTTTTAACAAGGGTATCTTAAGGTTATGAGTAAAAAGCCCTTCAGCTGATAATTATGAAGCAAGCCACAAATCTGCAGAACCTAAGCTTAGGCTTCTGAGCTCCACATATTGTAATGAACGGCTCCGAAACTGCTATAGCAACAATCAGTCATTCATCTGCAGTAATAAAAAAAAGTATTCTAAGCCTATTAAACCAAATGTAGCTCAGAGCACCTGAAAGTGAAAGTACTTCCTTGTCCCTTCCCTTCCTTAAATACTTCTGGTTTTCTTATAAGAGAAAACAAAACCAGCAAAACAACACAGCAACACACTACCCTTGAGGCTTCCATTTTCCTAAGATCCTCTCAGAACAATAATAGCTGTCATAACTTTTTACACTTTAAAAAGAAAGGCTGCCAAGCTTGCGCAGGATAGTGTTTCTAACAGCTACCTAAAAAACCCTAAACCAAAACAACAACAAAAAAACCCCACCAAACCTCCCCCCACAAAAAACACATCACACCAAAAAACCACAAAACATCCAGAAGAGGTTTGGTTTGGTTGGTTTTTTCCCCTTTACCAACACCGTTAGTACAAAGCTAGAAAGAAAAACAGTTGCTAAATAAAACCAGCCTACCTGTCTACAACATATATAGCAGCACTGTGGCTAAAATTGCCAAGTAGCAAGTTTCCTATGAAGTCTAACATGTTAAGAGTTGCTATATATATATAACAAACTCTAGGAAGGCCATCCTTAGACTTGGCAGAGCCAGGAAAAAAACCTCTCAATGCTAACACCAACCTTGGTGTTTAACAACACTGAAACAAAGCCGATAGAGAGGAGGTCTAGTCTAATGCCCTCCTGACAGATAGGACATTCTGTAAGCAGTGACGTGAAAAGGAACTATAACCAAAATCTGCACTGATTTGGGACAGGCTTCTGTCTTTGATATACTAAATTATCTAGAAATTACAATAGCTTTCTCTACTCGGCCTTCCAATACCTGAAGGGGCCTACAAGAAAGCTGGGGAGGGACTTTTCCTAAGGGCAACTAATGACAAGACAAGGGGAAATGGGTTTAAACTGAAAGAGGGCAGGTTTAGATTAGATATTAGGAAGAAGTTTTTCACTATGAGGGTGGTCAGACACTGGAACAGGTTGCCCAAGGAAGTTGTTGATGCCCCCTCCCTGGAAGTGTTTAAGGCCAGGTTGGATGAGGCTTTGAGCAACCTGGTCTAGTGGAAGGTGTCCCTGCTGATGGCAGGGGGGTTGGAACTAGATGATCTTTAACGTCCCTTCCAATCCAAACCATTCTATGATTCTACTCTTTATGAAGACAGATGAAATGAACAACAGAAATGTCCTAACCCAGTCATTTGTTTCAGTAACTAGTTTGCCTGTGCAAGAAAGTCAACGATAAAAATAATTTTTTACACGAGCAATAACATTTTTTAAATTCTTAACAAGCCAGGTAGTATTGAACTTTTACAGCTTACTCCAAGTCAAATGAAAACATTTTACACAAAACTGGCATTGAAGTCCTCCCCCTGAAAGTCTTCAGAGCTGCGCCTGTGGAATACAGGCACATTTAACCAAGGCTTCAAATCGACACTATTTATGTATTTATATATGTGTTGCTTTTAGATTTAACAGTAATTTCCATTTCTACTAAGGCTTCAAGCAAACAGACACAACTAGAAGGGCAAAACTCAGTTCAATTTTTATAGCTATGTCCAGGAAGTATTAGTTGCTAAAAACAAAAGCTGGATCCACTCGAGGCTATTTGCAGTGTCCATTCAATGCTCTAAAGGCAAAAATTCCCTGCAGGGCGGTTCAGAGTCCGGCTGTCAGACAAGCCTGACTTGTCTGACAAGGCAGTTGTTTGAAGTCGTTAAATTTAACATGCAGTCATAAAATACCCAGCCTGGTCTGACTACTCCGTGTAGTAGGCAGTCAACCTTCAAAGTGGATTTCAGCTCAGAAGCACTACCATAAAATCTCACTGGCACTGGTATTATAGTAACTAATCCCCCATCCTCAAGCATTATATTTAAAATAAGAACAATCCCTTGGTGTTAAGGCCGAATTAGACCTACAAAAAGTAACGTTAGGAAATCAAACATGGAATATTGCCTTTAGAGCACTGGCGAGTTTAATAGTCTTAAAACTAATTGAAGCAGTCTGCATAACGCAGAATTGTAGAACATTTCTCAACACTGTTTGAAATAAACTATTCATTGGGTGATTAGAAGGTTTGTTTTAAGGGAGCTTCTTCCTCTTCATGTTTTCAGACAGAAAAGGCAACATTTTCAGCACAGGATCTCCTACCAGCCTTCACTCTGAACTACGCCAAAGTACTTACGATTTTTGTGAACCTTTCAAATCTGTAAAATGCCAAAATAAAACCTGAAAAGCTTTGTTATAGCAGCAATATTACAGTTAGAATAATAAAAGACAATGATAAACCATTCTAAACTGGCTAAATTGCCTTGATAAATTCAATCAATCAATTCTAATTATCAAGGGAATCACCTTTGGGCATAAATTTTCATTTTAATCACAATATTAATTTTTTAATCAGCTCTTGATCCAGAAGAAGAAAGGCTCCTGGCAAGTAATTATAAACCTCCTTTTACAAAATTCACACAAGCATTCTGTTCCATTTCTGGAATTAAAAGAAAAAGGCGGGGCATTTTGTTTTATAAATGGGAATTGCAGTGAATCATGATAGAAACAACTGTTTTGGGATAAGTTTAAAAATTCTGTTTAGCCTAGAGATTTAAACCAAAATAAACCTATAGCTGTCAGTCATGATGAAATTTACCTTACAAACATTAGAAGTCAAAAGTTAATATATTTATTCTCTTTCCAAACCAAGAAAAAAAATATAGTCTTCCACTAATGCCTGAAGTCAAAGACAATTATCTGAGAGTTGATATTCCTTTCTACTTCAGATCCTCAACAAAATTGGAAAAACAAAATAAAAGAGTTTTCTTACTAAAATGAAAGTAAAGCCTCTATTTTTCTTTCTCTTGCTCTTTTGTTGCTGTTGTTTTTGTATGACAATACAATTACAGCCTTGTAGCTTGGAACTGGCACATGACTGATGCCATCCACGGGATGAATCTAGTTAATCTGAACTCAGATTTTAATGTCTTCACATTTGATAGAAAGTACCACTAGGCAAGTTCCACAAACAAGCTGGCATACAGTATTTCAGCCTTCCAGCCAGCACTGCACAGTGCACTTACCAGGAATTTACCATACTGGAATTTACCATATTACATCTATTAACATTCACTTTTCCCAGAGCTGACATAACAAACCAACAATAGTAAAAGTTGGAAGCTGTATTTTAAGCCTAGAGGAACAAGAAACACCCTAAATAATTGAAAGGCAACTAAAGTAACTTGATGTCAAAAGCCTACAGTGTCAAGATAAGCCTAAATTTAATGAAAATTCAAACTATAGCACAGGAAAGGTTGAGAGTTTAAGGCTCAATTTCTTTGAAACTCAAAGTTATGCCATTGTTTTACATGAGAAAGGGGCTGAGTTTTAGCAACACCACACACAAAGCCAGCTTTTGCCCCATCAAGTTTCTAACTTTCAGTGTGATGCAAGAGACAATAAACACAGACTGAAAGGAAGCAGGATTGTGTTACAATAGTAAAAACATCAGCCTATTATTTCACCATATCAACAGCCAAATATATTTTTCAAGTCTTTCAGCAGACAAAGAAAAAGGCTGAGGACTTCTGTACAGTTTATCAAAAAGTAGTCTGTATTTGTTTGAGTGTCATGTGATTAGTTTACACTGAATTTAACTAAAGCAAATTTTTATTTCTTTAGCTATGGATTTAACTGTTTGGTTTTGTCTTCTCAACCTCATCGGGCCTTATATTAACATTATACTGCAGCTGAACTACACACCATACACTGAAGGTATAGAAAAAACCCAAATCCAACTTTCCAAAGCAGCCTTAAAAAATCAAAGACTTGAAAACTAGGACATATCAGAATTTGCATTACTCATACAACTGCTGTTTGGTATCCAAAGCACTTCTGCTGGTAGAGTTTTTAAATTATTATAAAAGGTAAATAATGAGGACACATTTCTGCAAGTAACACCCTTGTTCGCTATGCCCTGCTTTATTCCCAAGAGCTTTACCCATCCAGTATAGTGAATGATGCAGCGTCCTGTGGAGAAAAAACTGTAGCAGTCATGCCCGAGCCACTGTATTCGTTGCCATTTTGAGACTTTTTTTTGTATTTTAGGTTATTATACACAACAAAAATTAAAGGACCATCCTCATCATGGTATTTTCTCTCCCAAATTCCAAGTTTGCCCTTGAAAGCATATGAACACTACAGATCTAACCATCTTTTTTCTTTTCTTTTTTTTTTTAAAAAATCAGGAACATCAAATAAAACCTTTTCCCTCCTTGCTTCTCAGAACATGCTAAACCTTTTAGCCTACAGTTCACATGAAGCTTCAGTCATTTATCAAGAAAACTGTTCATTCCAGGTAGTCCTCAGTTCACTAAAACCACAGATAAATGAATACCAAGTTTTATATAATTAAATGCATTAGCCAAACATTTATTGACAGAGTTTTTAAGGTGACTTACAAGCAGCCTGCATCTAACACAACCACTTTCTACAAAACTTAACTGGAAACTCTGGGCTAATGCCCACATACATTGTTGGTTGACATATCCAACCATTCTTCCACAGAAGCCGAGTATTTACTCTTTTTGCACGATGCTTTTAGAATAAGAAGTTTCAATAACTTTTAATTATTTTTTTTTTAGTTCCTAAATTCTCCTTCCACATTCCAAGTGAAAACTGGCAGTAAAACATACGAAGGTACAATGTTTTCCTAAAATTATTACTAATATTAGAAGAATAATCTTGCTATCTTTTAAAGGAGTCAAACTCAAGCTGCTTCATTTTCACTCTGCTTTTTACAGACATTTCTGGCATTAATGCTAAATTCTTTTTTTACAATGTGAGTGCTACTTTTCCAACCCAGCCTTCGCTTCCTTACTAGTTTTTAAATGTCTTATGGGATACTCCTAGAAGTTCTCAGGCAGATTCTGGTGAATGATAATTGATAATAAAAAGCGCACCAGTTCTCCCCACATTAACAATCACAAGCAAACTCATTCACTGCTTTCATTCAGACTTCAGGAGTATGTCCACAAAGATTTGTCTTCATTTGTATCCGCCCCCAACTTCAGTCCAAAAGCCACAATTACTAGGATTGGTTATTTAAATAAAAGTGTATTTTCTATGTTAAATTGCTATCTATTAGATAATTAAAGGTTTAGCATCTGCTTTGATTTTATGCTCTGTTTGTGCTATGTAAGAGTAGTACTTAACTACGAATTTATTTTGACGTTTTGTTTGTGGCTCCCTCAAATGCCCTTTAGATAAAGCATTCAAAAGCCTTTAAAGTCTTTGGAATTTAAACTCTTAAATACCCTCACCATTTTAAAATATGTTCTGCTTTTAGATACTAGTATAATTAGCCATTCTTACAGTTAAATTTAATTCCTAATTTTACACAGCCATAGTTAGCAGTGTTACTCAATGGTCAATTATTTAATGCCACTTATTTCTATTGCTTACTATAGGTACATGCAATCCTCAAACATAAATCAAAGATATTATCATAACTGCTTTAAATATCAAAGAAAGTATCAACACACACAAATATTTTATCAGCACAGAAATCTAATAGCTAATAAAATTTGCAGATGCACAGAGGAGCCTTATGGTGATGCCAAAACAGTGTTTATGGTGAGAATAATCAAGTATAGTTTCCATTTCTTCGTGTTTCCTGCTGTTTCTCCCATCCTCCTCTACTGCAGCCTCCCACTTACTAGAATATAAATTGGAAAAGTTATCTGAACAAATTACCTTTTTTTAAAAAATAAGATCTTTATCTGTACTGTTGAGACATGTGCATGTTTTGGTGGGTTTTTTACTTCTTAGATATATTTCTTTCATTAAGAAATATAATTCAGTAATTAAAGAGGCTCTTCTCTCTTCTATGGCAGCTGTTTAACCTTTCTGAAGCCTGTAAATATTTTAACAGTATCTGTTGACAACATTTGGATTCAGGCATTAAGCTATAATGCTGTTCAACGGGCAGCTGGCAAGCCTTTCTCCCATTTCCGTATTATGGCACAAACATACTGCATATCTGAGTTGATTCTGCAATATTCTTTTATCAGGACACTGCTATCCCCGGATCTGAACCAATGATCAAGGTAAAAGTGCCATTAACTGTTGTGTGATACCACACAACAGCCCAGTGTTTGTTAAATTCGCTCTTATATCAGTACATCAACACATAGAACCAGAAGCCTGTGTTTCTACCTTTATGATACATCATTCAATTTAAGAGACACTTGATTCTTTCATTTCAGTAAAAGCTTGATCTGAAATACACTTGTTGGTATGTTCAGAACTGGATGTTTTTCATTAATTTTGTAAAGCACTAATCCACAAACCTGTGGACACAGCAATTTCAGACTCATGCTGGATACCAGTAAAACCCTGAATCTTGCAGCAAAAGCATGGATAAACCTCAGACACTTCCTATCCAAAAGTAGTAACTACATATATGTATTGCTAAATATATTCTAGAATTATAAGAAACAAAAATAATGTCTCCATATCTTGCAAAATGTTACAGTTTTCTTAGGTTTCTGTTTAGATTTATCTGCTGTCTCATTTCAATCTGAAGTCTGCATTCTCTGTGTCTGAATAACCATCAGCACAAGGTCACCCTGGTCCATAATTAAGGAAGGTAATGGCTACTGTAAGTTAAGAGACTAATGTCTTGTATATACACATCAGTTATTTATATGAAAAGTTTTATGTTAGTTCTTGGACTATGAGACATCTCTTCAAATAGCAGACAGCAAATTCAGAATTGAAGAACAACTGTTCTTGTTTATCTATATCCATTCTTAGTTCAGCATCTCACAAATAAAGACTGAACAAATATTTTCCCCAACACATGGCCACAAGTGACTTGTGACATGCTCTTTTACAAGTTACACTCTCAGAATGCAGAGGTTTATTTAAAACAATCTGCAGAAAAGATATTTTACATAGCAATTGCTTAATAAATCTTCACTCACTAGTTTTAATAGAATGAATTTACATAACAATAACTTATGAAATAATACTTTTACTGAACATTTGTTTTGTTTAAGCATTCATCTAGTTGTAAGCTGAGTACTTCTTTATCTAATATAACAAAGGCAATATATAGTGATGTGTAATGAATCATTGACAAATCAGCAATTGCACAAGAAGGAAAACAAGTGCAAGCTAAGTCAGGATGAGATAATATTTAGGATGCAAAGGTCAATGTTTCACATGGGGCTTACAGTTTAACATCAAAGATTATATTCTTGTTGAATTACATGCACCTCACCACAACTAAGCATAATTTTGATAAAATCACATTTCTTTAAGAAACACAACTACAACATCATTTAGCTGAATAAATGCAGTTCAATCATACTGCTTTCTGCAGCCCTACAATAGTTATGTCTAAAAGCTGATCTAACCATAAACTTTTTTGGTTTATTTACAAATACTGTCTAATTTTATACAGGGACAGAGGTTAAAAACTTCTTACAAGCAAAACCTCGCATTATTTAATATAAAACTGGTGAACTCATCCCTTGTAATTTCATAATACTCTTCCAGAAGGTATACATTTGCTGTCACTTGCTGAACATCACATTAAATGCCACAATCTTTTGATGCAGGTAACTGAGGGATTCAAAAGAACTACAAAATATAGTCTGGGATGCAGTACTTTGTAAAACAGTAGTGAAGGGATGCTGACAATACAGCAGGACCCCTTTTGTCAGTGAAAGCCAGTTAGTAGATCAGCTTAGCAGATCATAACACCATACACTGAGAAACACACTATGCTCTTGCTCCAAGCCAACTTTTTTTTTTTACTATCAAGATCGCTCTCTTTTTATGTTAGTTTTGGCCCAACACAAGGAGGCTGATGCTAACAGAATTCCCTCCAGAGCACATCCTTGTAAGGATCCAGAGGCATATAAATTTATTTTCACAATTGAAGATCAAATTTATCTCAGTTCTATATAGTATATTAAGATTAAGACACATGAACAGTGAATGAATGGAAAATAGTCTCTTTCACAGACTCTTTCCACTTACAGCACAGTCTACACATTAATTTAAGTGTTTGGTCCTTGCAATGCAAATGCAAGTTTAGCTCAAGCCAATTAAATGCACATGTTTATATGTTAAAGTTTCCACTCTAAGTATCTGCATTACAACAGTCTTCCAATGGCAGAGAGAGCCAGTAATTACAGAAAAGGTAGCACTGCTTTGTAGCACTTGACTCATCACAGTGATCTGCTCCTGACTAACACAGAAATCATTTCTCCCAAGACCACTTCTTTTCTCATTCAATTCATCTTCTGATTCCTGTAAGGCAGCCTATAAGGACCCCAGATGAGCAAAAAATAACTCAAAGTAACAGGATTTTAACCACTTTGGGACATTTTTAGGATAATGCATATAGTCGCATTTCATGTTTTTTCTGTCCAGCTTTTGGTCTAGTACTAGAAAATACTCCCCTATAAAAAAGTATCACTATACTACAATAGTAAAAGAGGAGATATTTATATATATAGATATGTCTCACCATGCTAGAGAGAAAACTACAACACATTTATCTCAATACAATCAGACTTTCTAAAAACAAACAAGAAATACAGCACAACATAAGAAAGTGCATTTAAAATGACAGCTTGTTCACAAGTCTGCTGATCTTAATACAGCAAGGGATGTGACTGTCTCAGCTATCTGCATTAGTAAAGACCAGAACATTACGATTAGCTTTAAAACTGCTAACACACAGAGTCCCTGCTCTATTAATGACACTAAGACTGAATGTTCCCTCTGAAATGTGAAGCATAGACTAGAAAGCTGGCTGAAGAACACACAGCTTTCCCTCCAAACTGTCATATCACCTACAAGATAAGGCAGTTTTTAAATGAAATCAGGGTTTTACTGAAGACAAGAGTGAAAGAAAAAGCTCAGAACCATCACAATACAATGAAAACTGAAGATTTTCTGGGGTGCTTATGGCAACTAAGTGTCTGCATTTATGCCTTTGAAACTCCTTCTGAAGGCAATTGGGAAATTTTTTTTATTATTATTGAGGAGAAAAATCTCTTTCTGTATAAAAGAGTATCTGAACACGTTCTAAGTAGAATTTAAAATATCAGAAATCCTGACATGTTTTATGTCTAAGAGTCTGAAATACCTACCAGAAAAACTGGAGAAGATGAAATACACAAAGTCTTACAGAGAAGATAGAGGTTGAATCCTTTAATTTGAATCTGCAGTAACAGTTACTTCAGAGGATTATAAAACATGAATTAATTTTTTATACTGATAGATAATTAACATCTAAAAAAAGTTTAATCAACGAATATTACAAAAGTAATATTATTACAGCCATGCTGGTCTAAGGCTACAATGCAAAACTGTAGAGATTACCTCAGTCACATGAACATGAAAAGGTCACAGACACACATGAAAGCACGTCCTTTTCCCAGACTACTTCACCTAACAGAGCTCTTCTCCTGCTGTACATATACATTAGTAAAGTATTTTCAGATATCTCCTGCATATTCACTTATATAAGAAATGTTTCATGTTCCTGTGTAGGTTATTGAAGGCTTTGAACTGTCAATTAACATGCTTGATACTACAATTGTCTACCTAGCCTACTGGAGAAAATTTGTCCCACTGACTTCTATAGAAAGGATCTGTGTTACCTATCACAGAATCACAGAATCGCAGGGGTTGGAAGGGACCTCTGGAGATCATCTAGTCCAACCCCCCTGCCAAAGCAGGTTCCCTTCACCAGGTTACACAGGAAAGTGTCCAGGTGGGTTTTGAACAAACATCTCCAGAGATGGAGACTCCACACCCTCTCTGGGCAGCCTGTCCCAGGGCTCCATCACCCTCAACAGTAAAGAAGTTTTTTCCTTAAGTTTGTCAGGAACTTCAAGTGTTCCAGTTTTTGCCCATTGCCCCTTGTTCTGTCACCAGTCACCAACAAAAAGAGCCCGGCCCCATCCATTTGGCCCCCAGAATTCAGGTATTTATAGACATTGATAAGATCCCCCCTCAGTCTTCTCTTTTCCAGGTTGAAGAGTCCCAGCTCTCTCAGCCTCTCCTCGTAAGGCAGACGCTCCAGGCCCTTCTCATCTTTGTAGCCCTCTGCTGGACTCTCTATTCTACACATAATACAATTACCTTAAAATCCACACATTCCTACATTTAGATGAGAGGACAGAAGCTTATATCCATATCAATATTCAAGTGAATAACAGCATTGTACATTGTACCAGAAGACTGAACAGGAAAAAAAAAAAATTGAAAATCACCAAAAAACATGCCAACAAGTTGCATCCTTAACAACGCTTTCTTTGCAGAAAGTTTGACAGCATAATTTTAAAATAAATAAATAAAAACCACCAACAACAAGAAAGTCAAGGCAGGAACAGCTCAGACTATTAATACAATGCTATGATATGGCTCCTGTGACTCAAATCTAAACTTCACTAAATTTAATGAATTTTTAAACTGCTTCCATGCAACACCAAAATAAGCATAAACCATGTGTGGCTACTACTTCCATTGGGCATCTTAAACACAGATTGTAATCTGCGGCTTTGTAGCTATTGCCCTATAGGATAACACTTAGCGGAACAGAGACAGAACCTTAGATTAGAAACTGACAGACAAAAAACAACTGAATAGCAACTGAAAGTCAACTTTTGCAGCCACACAAGCACAACCTTAAAAAAAGAAAATGGTGTTGTTCAAAGATCACTTCTGCAGAGATCCTAGTTACCCAAATCTCCAACTGCTAAACTGCACAAGAGGCAATGAAAAGAGAGAAATGCCTTCCTAACGTTACTTTGCACAAAAGTAATTGTTGCAACTGACACCTGACACTGCCACAGATGTCAAGCAATCAAAAAGAACGAGAGTCATGACCCGGGATAGATGGTAAGGTGGTAACACAGCATTATCCGTCACTTTGAAGCCCTGAAAAACCTTGCTGCTGTAGCACTGGGTGCTATATTTAACACACTATCACAAAGGACCTGATTATCTAAAAAAGGCAAGACAAACAAGGCTACTTATTAGCAACAATCTGAAGCATCACACAAAAAAAAGGATTTTGGATTTCACTGTTTCTTTAGCTAAAAAGGCTGCAAAAACTAAAGCCACATATTTGGGATGTGTGGCTCAACAAATTCCCACTTTATCTAACTGACTCTCCAGCAGTTTTTGTAGTGTGGAGAAATTGCCCATCTTTCTGTTCCAGGATGTCAGCCACAACAGTCATGACAGTGCAATACAGAGGATATGATATTAAGCTTCACTAGGCAGTCCCAGGTATTAAAAAACTTCTCCCTAATCCACTGTATCCTGTCACTGGTGATTATTTATTGCTACACCTTCCCATTGTGCTAGATGCTCCGAGGAGAACACAAAGTACAGCACACAGATGCTTTCAATACATAACCGAACAATCTAATTTACATTAAGGCTTCACAACATTTTACATCCTAAAACCTGGCTTCTTCAGTTTCTCTTAACTTCATCAGACTTAATCCAAAATGAAACACTGTTATGCTGGATACCTGCCCCATGAAGAATATAATTTTAACCTGAATTGGGGCAAAGGGGTGGGGAGAAAGGAGGTGGGAGAAGATAGAGAGGGAGGGAGGGAGAGGAAGAGAAAGAGAGAGGGAGGAGGGAGAGAGAGCGAGAGCAGTTTTATGTCTAGCTAGTACTTTTTGAAAAAGTGAAGACTTCTTTTTTGGAGTCACTCTAGTTGCCTTCAAATTTTGAAGACAAGCTTTTTTATTTAAATTTTTTTTTTTTCTATTTAAGAACAAGTCCTTATCAACACATGAATCCATCTAATCGTCCCCTTAATACATGAGTCCAGAAGAAAAAGGACAAAAAAGTCCCCAACAGCTCATGGACGCTGAGTATATAAAAACATTTTCTTTTTAAATAGTCCATCCTCCACCACCTGAGAGCTGACCAGACTGTGTACGCATCATTCCCATAAAGAAACTGAAGATCCTCTTAATGATCTAAAGCACGTGTTTTAACCAGCATTCCTGTATTTATGTAAACTTCCGGCTAGCATGTGGACAACATGGAGATGGAAAGCATCCAATCTGAATGAAAGGTTCAAGCAAAGGGGGTGAAGGTATAAGACAGACCAAAGAATTTTATAAAGAACTAGGGAGGAAAGACACAAAGATTGGCTGGGCAAAGAAATTCAGAGCTTGGCTCATCTCTACAGCCCTGCGTCTCCCAAAGCTGAGGAAAGCCTGGATTCTTGGAGCGTGTTCCAAGTGTCTTTGTTCTTCTCACATCGATGAGCTCACTAGCAAAACATCCATCTCCTCCAGTGCTAGTTCATTTTCTACTGCCATTGGCATTACTACATTAGTTTAAATGGCAAAGGTCTATGCAAATATGTCTCAGCCCAACAGATCATTCCCACAGTTGGCTGTAAGGAGTCACACCATGCTGTTAGGTTTGCACTAGTTTTATTTTCAACTACATATAAAGCATCAGGGTTGCAAACTCACACATACAAAAATTAAGAATAGCTACAAGTAAGCCTGCTTTGTGCAAACTTTATCCACTGCTTTGTGCACTTGCGTTGCACTTAAAATCTCACATTCTATGCTCTTGAGATGGGTCTTCTCTAGAAATGAACTGGGAAAAAGAACAAGAAAATGTTTGTTCTACCCTTAATGTCTTACTGGTTTGAAAAGTTAAAGAAATTGTGATATATACGAAGCATGAGATTGCAAAGAGAAAAGGCAAAACAAAACTAGAGAACGAGGCCACCAAAAGCTATCCTTGCCACTGCCACTGAGTTCCAATATGACAGCAGGCCAGTGCTTTCCCTTGCCTTTACAGTTATTTTTTGTAGGTTTCTTATTTTACAGGTATCTATTTAGATAATCTGCAGTCCAATTTGTGTACATACTCAGCACACCCGGTGGCAATTAGGACCAGTGCTTTAAACATAGGAATTGCTTTACACTGTAAAATGCAAATGGAGACAGGGCAGCAACACTCCTGCCAGGTGAAGGAAATTCATTACTGTTAATGGAGTACTTAAATGTTATGGTGATAACCAGCAAAAGAAGGCTCAGGAGTAATTTAATAAATCTGCTCTTTGCGAAGGCTTTCGCTAATATAGTTTAAATGAAACTGGAGCTGCACATAAAACAGTAAGTGTAAGGTTAAATACTAGAGAGCAGTGAATTAAATTAATACAATACATCTTAATGCCATGGCTCTGCAAAGAATTATGTGAACATAATGCATGAACACAGTTAAAAGATACAGCTACAATAACCGCTCAAGTCAAGCCATAAACACTGTGCAATTCAAAGCTCACACACACAAAAAGCCCAACCTGAACAGCAAATCTAGAGGTGAGGTTGTAAAGAAGTGCAGTTATATCCTTACAGAAGCTAGGCAAGTCTATGCAACTTCTAAGGGAAAAAAAAAAAAAAAAGTGTTAAAAGATGTTACAGGTACATTTTAAGTACCCGACTTCTAAACAAAAGAGGAAAAGGACACACAAACAGCCCGCCCCCCAATATTTACCTTACTGCAGTACAGCATCCAAAGCTCATACAGCCTCTCTCGGGATGCCATTCCTTCCCTTCTTCTTTTGGTCGATGGCAGCTAATTTTGTTCAAGATCCCACCATGCTCAGTTCCCAGGTGCTCTTCCCGCAGTTTTCGCTTTATTATTACAGTTATATCATAACTCGTGAAGAAGTCAAGGATGAAAATAACAGAGTCTCAGTCTCTCCTTTTCGGGTAAACAACGCAGCACAACACAAGCAACCGCAGACAAGGGTTAAGCATGTCCGTTCTTCGCCAGCGCTGCCTCGGTTTTACTCTCTAAAAGTGAAAACAGACCCTTCAGGCCTTTGGCGAGGGAGAGAAAAAACCGAATCCGTACTTAAAGCCCACAGACGGCGTCGGGAATTGGGCGGCGGCAGGCCGCGCTGCTTTCGTCCCTGACGTTATTACCCCTAAAACGGAGAAGTCTGGTTTATAATTTTCGTGGCGCTTTCTCTTTTTCGCAGGCAGCCAGCGGGGAGGAGGCAGCAGGGCTGCTGAGAGGGGTCGGCGGAGCCCTGAGGGCGCG
>NW_010299144.1:0-37258 GCF_000700745.2 Antrostomus carolinensis | reverse complement strand
TGCTGGGGCCTCTGGCAGACGCTTGGGCCGCCATAGCTGAGCAGTGCCTGCTGCCACTGCCCCATCGCCGCCAGCCCCTGGCAGAAGGCAGCACCTCTGCAGAAAGCTTTGTCTTGAGGGGCGCACAGCTTTGATTAGGGGCGATGAGTTTGGACCTAAAGGCAGCCTTGCAGGGCCACGGAGGTGATGAACGGATTTGAACATCTGACACGAGGAAGGGCTGAAAGCTGGGACTGCTCAGCCCGGAGAAGGGATGGCTCATGGGGGGATCTTAATCTATGAACACAAATACCGCTTGGATGGAGTGAGGATGGAGCCAGGCTCTTCTCAGCGGTGCCCACTGACAGGGCTGGAGGCAAAGGGCACAAAATGAAACGCAGCAAATTCCATTTAAACATTAGAAAAAATGCCTTTAGCGTGCGGATGGTTGAACACTGGAGCAGGTTGTCCTGAATGACTGCAGAGTCTCCGTCCATTAAGATGTTAAAAACACGGCTGGGTGTTGCCCTGAGCACCCACTGCAGGGAGCTGGACTAGACCCTCTCCCGAGGCACCGGCCAGCCTCCGCCGTTCTGGGAAACTCCAGTTCTCCAAGGCTGGGCACGGGCTGAGCCAGAGTCCTCTCATAACAACCACCCTCCCTGGTGTATATTATGGTCCTGTTACATTGGTCCCATACCTTCAGATTGCACCAAGGAGCCATAGTCACAAAACAAGATCCTCCCCCTCTACTCAGCTCTTGTAAGGCCCCACCTGGAGTACTGCATCCAGTTCTGGAGCCCCCAGCACAAGAGGGACATGGATCTGTTAGAACAGGTCCAGAAGAGGGCCACGAGGATGATCCGAGGGCTGGAACACCTCTCCTATGAAGACAGGCTGAAAGAGCTGGGGCTGTTCAGCCTGGAGAAGAGAAGGCTTAGGGGAGATCTTATAGCGGCCTTCCAATACCTGAAGGGGGCCTATAAGAAAGCCGGGGAAGAACTTTTCGTTAGGGCAGTTAATGACAGAACTAGGGGGAATGGCTTTAAACTGAAAGAGGGTAGGTTTAGATTAGATATTAGGAAGAAGTTCTTTAGTGTGAGGGTGGTGAGACACTGGAACAGGTTGCCCAAAGAGGTTGTAGATGCCCCCTCCCTGGAAGTGTTTAAGACCAGGGTGGATGAGGCTTTGAGTAACCTGATCTAGTGGAAGGTGTCCCTGCTGATGGCAGGGGGGTTGGAACTAGATGATCTTTAAGGTCCCTTCCAACCCAAACCATTCTATGATTCTATGATTCTATGATATTTTCATATGCAGATACATGTGTACATAAACTTAGCTCTACCAGCACGAGAATGGATTGATGGCCACCGTCACAGAGAAGACATGTTATCAAAAGTATTAAAGTATACATATCAATTGCATATCTCAGAGATATGAAACAAATATTAAAAACATAATAACATCTATGCCCCAAAACAAACCAGGGCCAACATACACAAAACAGCTGAGCTGACGGCAGGCTGAAAAAAATAATTTCCTGAAGTTTGGGCATAGACATTAATAACTCCAAGATTACATTAATTTAAATTAGTTTTTATTTTAATTTTCCTCATTTTTTTTCTCTGCTTGAGGTAGGGCAAGCTCTAAAGGCCGAATACCACACCACATCATGTGTTTTGAGAAGTCCCTGCTGAAATCACTTGCTTTCAAAGTGAGTGCAATTGCCATAGCATATGCCTGGATTGCAACATTCATTGATAGGTCTTGTAAAACCCTCCTCAGTACTTGTGTTAGCAGAGAGAAAGATGCTCCCGAGTGTTCCACTGTAATCCGTACCAGAGCAGTCCCAGCAGAACAGAGCTGATTGCTGTGTTTGAAACCTTCCTACAAGGAAAGCCTTCCATATGGAGAAAAGGTTCTCTGTAAATAACAACATGGATTTGGCCTCCAGTCCTGGAAATGAGAATGAGGCACAGGCTGTTGTACACTGCTGAGCTTAACAGCGCTCTGGAAAAGCTGGGAGTCCAACCCTGCAAGTCTCCAGGTGCAGTGTGTGTCTGTCAAGGTCAAATCTAGAGGGATAACCTGCAGTTGGTCCAGACATCCTATTTCTTCCCTGACCTGTTTTGTGATGGAAATGTTATAGCAAATATTACTGTATATTTGCAAAACTGACTCATTAAGCGCACATTTTAAAAGCACGGATCCATCCTCATATAGACACCTGGTCAGAGGTGCTGAGTACTCCTGACATCAGTTGAACTGAATGGATGTTCCAGCTGTTCGCTTCTTTTGATTTATGAGCGTCTCCCACAATCTCTAGGTGCATATTGGCCCTGGGATCGCTAATGTCCTTTTCCAGGAACTTTCAGATATAAATGTTTTTCTCAGATACTTCAAAATGCCCCAAACGGAAATTCTCAAATGAGCCTGAATAAGACTCTAGAATGACATCAGTTTTGGAATAAAAATAATGCAGTAATTTATACATATTAAATATTTAAAACTTTCTGGTTTTATTCATGCACATTTGGGATATATCTGTTTTTATAAACAGAGGATATACTATATCATTATAAACAAAAGATATACCAATTAGAGTTTTCTGTCAGGAACTGATGATACTAAAATCTTATTTGCCTAAGAATTAAATACTTTCCCTCCAGGCTTGCCAACACTTTTAAACCTTAGTGATATCTCCCAGAAAGAAAATGCTAAAGTTTAAAACACTAGACTGATCTGAACTTCTGTGGTGATATCATTGTAAACACTCAGGTCTTAAATTTACACACATGGGTATTCTCATTTGGGTCCGTATGACTCATCACATCCAGAGAGCTAAATGCATGCAATATGGGACTGCATCCTATCTGAGGACAATCGTTTTACACATTTCAGAGCCATTTGATATGCATTCAGACTTCACCTGCACACTGTCCATTCATTCATTTCTGCTAGGGCTGCTTCTCATAATCCAAAACCAAGCATCCCTTTTTGCCAAACAAAAACTACTTATTTTCCACTACCTTTGTCCACCTTCAGCTGCAGAATTTACCCCTTCCTCCTCCCCTACACAAGCTTTAAGTGAAGCAACTTTTAAATCTTGCTTGGAGTAAAAAAACAAAACAATGATTAGAAAGAAGTGTGATTCATTGTTAAGTTGAGGTTGTCATTTAAAAGACAAACATTTTTCCACTTATGATTATGTTTCATTTTTACAGTGTTTCAACAAGCAAATTACACTTACAGGCCAAGTTTATCTATTTTATGCTTCAGTGGTTCAAACATTTACATGCATAACTTTAAATCCATTGATCTGCACATTAAGAGACAGCTGTATGTATGCAAGAGTGTTACATTTCATATGGGCAAAAGGCTTATTGATAGGTGTGACTTCAGTGGATGTACGGGATAATTAGGATGAATTTTAAGTTATCTAGTTTGAAATACTGTTCTCTGTTCATTACAGGTCAAATTAATGTTTTATTTAGTTTTATTCAAAACAAAATGTGTGGCATTGAAACAAATTGAAAATATTTTATTCAGTCTTTTTTTTACTTATTTTTCCTTCCCATTAGACAAGAATCACACCCTTTTATCCTCGTGACTAATGGTGGATACACACAAAAAAAACCCCAAAACAACAGATAAATATGAAAACTGAAAAGCTTAATAAAACTGTATAAGGAAATATGAATCATAGTTTATTCTACATTAAAATAAGCTAATTTAAATGACAAATGGTATATTTTTAGCATACTTTAACAGAACATAAACTAGTGATGAAGTATCTGTGCACTGATCCACCAAAGCAAATCGTAGTGCTTCCTCATTGTGTTGACTGAAATACCACCTCCACCTCCCTCAGCTAAGCTAATGGGATCTTCTCACCACACGTGCCTTGGCACGGTCTCATTCTGAGGCAGGAGGAATTGCCATTTTGGTCACGTGAAACACAAGCGTGCTGGCACATAGGAGGGAGCAGGTCCAGGGGTGCAGGCTTGTCCTCCAGAATAGGTTTGCTTGCCTCACAAAACGGTTTCCCAGTCTCATTTTTTTAAATTCAGAAATAGTTAAGAGCTGGTTATTCCCTATATTTAAACCCTAGTGACCTTAGAAAGTTCTGCTGTGACTCAAAGGAACATATGGAGGCCTAACGTAGAGATGGCATTGGCTAGAAAGAACACATACAGGCATTACAAATCTATAAAACGACTCTCAAAATCATGTTTGAGTTTCTAACTGAAATTCCAAGTCAGTTTTTCAAGCTGAAAAATAATTATCTTAAATGGTTCTTCATGACAGTATTCATCTAAGCATGTACTTCTATTGAAATTAGTCCATTTTAGGGAAAATAACAGTATTAATTTTAAAACATTCAAGCAATGTTGAAAAAGATTCTAACCAGCTCTGAGCAGAACCTGCTTTGTTCTTTGCACTGAACAAGGTTGTGTCACACCTAGAGGTAACAATTATCAATTTTTGCTTTAACAGCAATAATCTACTGAGTTCCAAAGTTTGCCTGTGTGTCAGGTCAAATAGGAGTAAGAAAGAGAAAAGGAAAGAAATCAGAATTAGATGGGGAAATTAGGCACACCTGCAGAAACCATGGGATTCCTGTTCCCTAATTTCCTACTGCAAATATCTAATATTCAAAGCCAGGTTGGATGAGGCTTTGAGCAACCTGGTCTAGTGGAAGGTGTCCCTGCTGATGGCAGGGGGGTTGGAACTAGATGATCTTTAAGGTCCCTTCCAACCCAAACCATTCTATGATTCTATGATTATACGAACTTTAAGCTGATTATTTAGTGTCTTTTTATAGTTAATGGAGAGAAACAGAGTAGCATTCATCTGACATGCTTTGTAAGTTTATTTCAGAGTTAGCCCATCTATCTAAAGGTAGATATTCAAATTGCAGATACTTCAGATGAGCAGGTAAGAACCTTTCACCATTGCTTTTTTTCTGTACTGGGACAGGCCCCATTTTACGTACAATTTTTATCATTATCTCTTACTCTTTTTCTCCATCTTTTGTGCATCTGTCACACACTAAGGATGGATGAGGACCTTATTGTGAGGTTAACACAAGCAGATATTTATTGATCCAAGCATGCTTGATTTCCCAATTTTCTTTCAGAGCATCTAAGAAATATTATTTTTCCTGTTTAATCAACCAGAAAATTCACTTATTGGAAGTGTGTTGCTACAGCAAGCAGGACTTGGTCTGTTTATAGAAGCTGCTCAGAATGATGTGTGCTGTTTGGAGAAAAAAGTTGAATGAGTATACAGATTGTGAGCTGACTTAAAATGAACAGTAGCAACACTTGTTTAATGTGCATGATACATTCATCCACAGCAGTAAGTTACTGCAAAATATCCTCCAGATTATGACTCAGACACTAGCAAAGGAAAAAAAAAAAAAAGACACTAATGTATTTTTAAAAAAACCCACAAACATATGGAGACTTTTCTCAACGTATTCACATTAAAAATTGTTGCACCAAAAATGTTATAGTGGTCTTATTAACTTGCTTTCATGTACTATGGATTTCAATTAATTTCTCAGCCCCATCAGGGCAGTCTATGAAAACAGGTGTTCATTTGAAAAGCAGAGCATGAAAAAAAACTGTGCAAACAAAATATCCAGGTTGGTAAGAAAGAAGACAATACTTGAGTTTGAATGTTACAGTGAACCTCATAACTGCCATGTGATGGTGTTACTATTATTATAAGCCAACAGTACTTTGGCAGTCTTGGTGCTGCACTTTCCTTCCACAGTATCAATGGTAAGAAATGTAGTATCCGTAAGGTAAAAAAAAACAGAAACAGCACCTTTCTACACATGGCTACATATACATATATGTCTGTGTACACAGACATAACCATTTAAAATATGTACAGATATTTTCCATATTAAATATGTATATGTCTATCTGTGTGTGTTTGTGTGCACCAAAATGTTTTGGAAGTCGTTATGCCAATCTATTGGACCTGAGGCTTTGTCCTTTTGATGTTAAGGAATAGAAGCCTAGATTTCTCAGACAAATCAGTATTATTTATCCTAGAATGTTATCTATCTAGTCCAGAAAATGTGTTGTCTTCTTCTCTTCATCCATCTTTAAGCAGCTATAATTGCCTTTGATCTTCTGTGTTCCTATTTTTCCCCTTTGAGGAACTGTTTCTGAACAACCACTGTGTGTTTCATGGTTTAACTTCTGCCAGTTTTTTTCCTCCCTGCTTTTTGCTAACAGCATTCCTGTTACTAAAGCAACACATTCATAATTCTAATATTTAGAAATAACTAAGGCAGCATTACATGTTCAGTGATCATTATAGAGGTCTATCATGGTTAATTATGAAACTTAAATAGTTAACTTCTGCTTCCAGCCATACAAGTGTAAACCAACAGACTTATCTGGGTTGGAAAACCCTTCAGGTGGGATCTTGAAGAACAGAACTGTTTATAGTGCTTTCTTCAGAAAATTCCTTCCATAAAGGCTCAGTTTCTTTTCTAGCAAATACTGTGTGCCAATCTGCCAAGCACAATTGTCATCAAGGATGGTCATTCATGTGCTTCAAACCCAGACTTAGCCCCCCAGCAGATCCACTGCATCTCTGTCACTGGGGCTAGCATAAGAGACCTCCTCTACATCACACACAGGGTCTCTGTCTTCTACCATGTGCAGAATGGGATAGGGAACTGACAGCAAGAGAAAAATAGTTATGAAAGCTTTGAGTGGTGTTTATAGCCCAGTCTCCTAAGGAAGCAGGGCTTAGGGGAGCATATTGTGTAGATGTATATATGTCTGAGTCCTCCCTCAGTAAGTGGTCACAGACTTCAGCCACCTTTGATGCAGGTTCACATTTCATGAAAGCACACAGCTAGGTTGAGTAGAGAAACATCTTTCAGGTGACATTCAGCTCCTCCTAAAACAGATGCCCATCTCTGGACAGCCCAACAGTTCTCCAAAATCTATGGCATTTATTGGCTGCAGGCTTGATTTGGTTGCAGAGTGAGAACATCTGTCCACCAACTTCTGGTCCAGAAGAGCACTGGTCTCCCATAGGTGTTTAGTTATATCTTCCATCTCTATGTGCATGTGTCATAGAATCATGGAATGGTTTGGGTTGGAAGAGACCTTAAAGATCATCTAGTTCCAACCCGCCTGCCATCAGCAGGGACACCTTCCACTAGACCAGGTTGCTCAAAGCCTCATCCAACCTGGCCTTAAACACTTCCAGGGAAGGGGAATCCACAACTTCTATGAGCAAGCTGTTCCAGTGTCTGACCACCCTCACAGTCAAGAATTTATTCCTAATATCTAATTTAAACCTACCCTTTTTCAGTTTAGAGCCATTACCCCTTCTTGTTCTATCACTACCTGTCCTTGGAAAAAGTCCCTCCCCAGCTTTCTTGTAGGCCCCTTCAGGTATTGGAAGGCCACTATAAGATCTCCCTAGAGCCTTCTCTTCTCCAGGCTGAACAGCCCCAACTCTCTCAGCCTGTCCTCATAGGAGAGCTGCTCCAGCCCTCAGATCATCCTCATGGCCTCCTCTGTACTCATTCTAACTAGTCCATGTCTCTTTTGTGTTGGGGGCTCCAGAACTGGATGCAATACTCCAGGTTGGGTTCCCCAAGAGCGGAGTAGAAGGACAGAATCACCTCCCTTGACCTTGCTGGCCACGCTTCTCTTGATGCAGCCCAGGATATGGTTGGCCTTCTGGGCTGCAAGCGCACATTGCCAGCTCTTGTTGTCAGTTATATTAAGAAAAGGATTGTGAGATGAAGAAACACCAATTCTAAATGCCCTAGCCATGAATATTTTGATGTTCAGGCTCCACAAGGCAGTGGAGTATCAACATCACAGCCAAAATTTCTCTTCTAAGAATTCTTTCATATCAAACTAGGTGTGAATATTACTGAAGGCTTTCCAGCTATGAATCACAGCATTCATAAAATGGCTGCATCTACATGGATTACCTGATGTCAAATAAGAACTTGAGTTCATGCCACAATTCAAAGGAACGTTCAATCAGCTATGGAACACAAATTTATTAGAAACAAGGCTTCACTGGTGAATTTGGAACTAATGTTTTGTTTTTATTCTAAAAGCCAAATAGATTAGGAGGGGAGATCTGCCTACTCTCGACTTTTATCCCATCTGTGGTTATGCATAAAAATATCTCCACTGGGCCAGAAATGTGGGCTGCATAGTGGTTACAGGAGAGCTGAACATTGCTTGCAGGCAGAAGCAGGGTGATCTGTAAGCAGAGGGCACTTGTATGAGCAGATTTAGAAAGAGCAACCAGGTCTACAGCAGTTTGAGACACCTGAGTTTTAAATGCGAAGAGCCTAATGTAAAATAGAACACAAACACAGCCCTCACAGACAAAGAAATGTATTTTAAACATGTTACTGGTTCCTCATTTGATTCCATGAAATTCTGAGACCAGCATTCAGTATTTTCACTGTTAAGAGTGGCCCAGTCTCCCAGGACATAGACTGCTTCACCCGCCTCTTCTGTAATTCATGGTTGCGGCTTCTTTACTGTAACCATGGGTGACATCAGCAGAAGTAAAATAAACAGAGTTAGAGCATGGTCTCCAACGATGTCCAGAAATTATGTTTATTGTCTAACTGGTAGCAGCTCCTGGCATAGCTTTGTCCTGTGCCAACTAGTAAGCTCCCAGACACTGCCCTGAGCACAATGTAAGGGACAACATGAGTGTTCCCAATGAGCCGTATGAACAGGGCCACCCTATTTGGGGGAAATTGAAAGAGTACAGCATCATGGACACATTTGCCTGCTCCTTCCCTTGGAACCACAGAAGGTCCCCTGGCCTCATTTATTTACCAGTATAGACACAGCTGTGCTTCAGTATGGCTCACAATGCGGCCAACGAGAATTTTTGCCAAATAGGTCTACTTCAAGCAGGCACAAGAGGTCAATATTCAAATAAATTTTTATAAGGCTCATCTATTCCTAGGAGTTGTGGATGAAGATTATGTAGAGATGGCAAGTTCATGCAGTGTGAGGCTGACATTTCTGGAAGTACAGGGCTTATTGCACACGCAAGAAACATACTGTACATCTGCATCCGTAATGTGTGCAAACAGACTGTGTGACCACTGCGGGGGAGTGCGAGTCCTGGTGCAATGCATGGTGGCCATTTGTCCAGGACTGACAGCCTGGGCAAAGCTATTGCCACAGCTCCAAATGAACAGTCAGACATGCAGGAATCCTTGACAAATGAGCATGTTTTTCCTTTTTCTGACAATACAAAATTTTGAGGTGGAAAAAGGTTGGTTTTTTTGTTTGTTTGGTTGGTTGGTTTTGGTTTTTTGGGGGGTTTTTTTGTTTTTTTTTCCTGTGGAAATATGCAGATTGTTGCAGTTGTTATCCCGCAACGTCCCGTCCGGTCGAGGCGGCACAGAGACAAACACACACCCCGTCTCTGGGCCAATGAGCACTGACACCAATATGAGGATGCTGCAAATGGCGTTTAATGATGTGCGACACAGTACTATATGGTGTGGGTTCACTACGTCACTTCCACCTGCTTACATCACAGGCTAAGTGCTATTGGCTACTATGAGAGAGAGGGGGGTGTCTTACCTTTCCGTACAGCCCGATATCTTCCGGCCGCCAGACCCTATCTTACTACAGCAGATATACCTGAGGGTTTTTTTATACCTAAGAACTTAAGATTTTCATTTGCTTCTGAATTAATGGTTTCAGCTCCCATACTTTATAAAACTTTTTATTTCACCACAGTTTTTCATTTATCTTTTAAAAGTCTTCTGAATTCATGTGCAAAATGAATCTTACTGGTAATTTGGTGAATTCTTAGCTTGCCACATGAAAATAATGTTGAAACTGGCTATAGCCTAAAGTTACTTTTAAATCAGACTGAAAATCAGAATTCTCAGTTGAATTATGTATTGGCTTATGAAGTGTTGTGTCTTCACTAATGCAAGTAAGTCTATTATTTTGTGAGCACTGCAGAGATTATATTGTTAATATACATAAAAAATTATTTCAGCCGAGTATGTTCTCAAGGGGAATTCTAGAAGGGAAAGGGTCCTTGTTATTTGAAACATCATTAACAGTATTTTGTGACCTTCAAAGAAGATCATTAGAAAAATGACTTGTTAAGGTGTATGTACCATCCATACCTTTCTTTAAACAAATGGCCTGTGTGAGATGCTATATCAAAAATTCTCTACAGATCAAGAAGTGTTGTCTTTGACATAACCCTTATCAAGAACATCATACCAGAAATGAAGAACTGGCAATAAAATGTCCCCTGTACTACGTTTGAGAAGGAACCAAGCTGATTACAAAGAAAGATTGTAAATTGATTTAAAACGTGAAAGGGTAGTATTAAACTTAAAGACTGCTGTACTTGTTCCATATCTTTAGAAGTGACTGGCTGAAGACTGACTTGCCTATAGTCTGAAACAGTCTTTTTATCATCTGTCTGCTGGACAGAACAATACAGGCATGTTTCATTTATTTAGAAAATGGCCAGAGGCCAAAGAAAGATTAAAAATGTAAGCAAGAGTCAGTGCAATGGTTGTTCCTGTAAGACTTAGGCATTTGGACTGCAATATCAGCAAATCCTCCCACAAAGGATATATTCCTACAACACAGGATTTGCATTTGATGTCCTGGAAAAGCAATTGGTACGGTAAGGACAGGCTTACCCATTACTCCAGCAGTTGAATTTGGAATGCATTTGGCTTTTACAAGAGTAAACAAAAGCAACTGACATACTTAAATAAGTTGTTTTGTGAGCAGCAGAACTAATGCATATCAACAAATTTTAAAAGGAACAAATTGTTTCTTAAGGATTTCGCTCTTTGCTCTTTGTTCAGCCTCCCCCATCATGATCCCAGCTCCCCTGCCCAGGTCCTGTTCACCATTTCAACCTGCTGAGATTCATCACACCCTGCAGTTTACCTGAAGCTGTGAGTGTGCTGGTTGGCCACCTGGCCACAGCCAGACAGACCATACAAAAGCTGAGCTCAGTGGATTTCTGTCTCAGTGCAGGCAAATTGTCTGAGAACCTCTATCCTCCAGCAGATCTTCATTGATCGATAAATGCCTAAGACAGGATCAGGCTTGCCTAACTAAAAGACCTAACTTGAGCTTAAATTCAAGAGAGCTAGGGAGCCAGTCTTCTTGTAGTGTTTCTATTCCTACCACAAGCAACAGAAGGTCTTTGCTGCCTTTCTAAGACTAGATACCTATATTTCACAGACAACGTCTGCCTTTAGAGACATCCAAAGGCATTTACCTGTCTCCCCTGACTGTAGAGGGAAACTTTGCTCTAGGAGGGCTTTTTCTCCAGTTCACCGAAATGTTTGTTTAAGTTAAGAGCCTAAGATAAGATTCCAGTTTGAGCCTTACTCTTTCTAATCTGATTGAAACTGGCCATGGAGGTCAGGAGAGGAGGACAGGCAGACTGCTCCATTGCAGGAATTATGGGAAACCAGGCTAAAGTAATAGTAATTAGGGAACATGTGTATTTAATATAGTGATTTATCTGCTTTAATATTTCTATAGATAATGTAGAAAAATATTGCAAAGAATACAGTAACTTTCAGTTTGTTCCATTAAAACTTTTTATGAATAGGTGAATAGCAGTCCCAAACCTGTGTCTACCTGGAACAATTTAATTCGAGAAACACAGAAGAGTTCAGTCCAAGATTTCATTTCGGGTAAAGGAACTGATTCTGCTACATACATCATCATTGAGTTGAACAGAAGACTAAAACTTTTTGAACACAAACTTCTGTAGAAAAGCCATACATTACCAGTTGAACTCAGGTTTATTAATATTCCTGAGTATTCTGAATGTACCCAGATTGGTGGATGATGTGATTCCTTAACCTTTCTCCGAAATATGTTTTTAATTTTTCCTTGACACTCAGGTTCAGCCATTGTTTTATGATTTAACTTCACTCAACTGTTTTGGAACACGTACAGCTCATTACACAAAGAGAGCAGAACAGCTAGTTCAAAAGGACAGTAACAGAACTTGAAATAAGTCAGTTTGAATAAAATAAGAAACAGACTGAGCCTTTATCCAAAAATCTGACTGATTTCAAGCTGAAATCTTTTTCACATTTGGATAAACAAAGAATACACACTGAAATTAGGTTTTGTGCTTTCTTGCTTTCTCATTCTGTTGGAGCAAAGCTGGAATGAGGAGATACTCTGATAGCCCTTCCACTGCTGTGCTAGCTTGACCACAAACACAATGGGGAAGTGGATGACACTGGCACAGTGAAGAGCAGTTCTCTGCTACCAATAGGCAGCCTCCAAGTGGGTGAGTTCCTTCAGCTTCTTCCATTCACACACAGTGAGGCCTTGCTTCTTCTCTTCTACAAGGTGCAAATATACTCAGAGTCTGCCATGGTGTGCTGGTTTTGGCTGGAATAGAGTTAATTTTCTTCATAGTAACTGGTATGGGGCTATGTTGTGGATTTGTGCTGGAAACAGTGTTGATACCACAGGGATGTTTTAATTATTGCTGATCAGCACTCACACAGAGTCAAGGGCTTTTCTGCTCTTCACACCACCCCACCAGCAAGTAGGCTGGGGGTGCACAAGAAGTTGGGAGGGGACACAGCTGGGACAGGTGACCCCAACTGACCAAATGGATATTCCATACCATATAGAATGCTCAGCATATAAAGCTGGGGGAAGAAAAAGGAAGGGGAAGACGTTTGGAGTGATGGTACTTGTCTTCCCAAGTAACTGTTACGTTTGATGGAGCCCTGCTTTCCTGGAGATGGCTGAACAACTGACTGCTGATGGGAAGTAATTAATGAATTCCTTGTTTGGCTTTGCTTGAACACAGCTTTTGCTTTACCTGTTAAACTGCCTTTATCTTAACCCATAAGTTTTCTCAGTTTTAATCTTTGGAGTCTCTCCCTCATCCCACTGCAGGGGGAGTGAGACAGTGGCTGTGTGGTGCTTAGTTGCCAGCTGGAGTTAAACCATGACACACAGTCTGGCTCTGGACATATCTGCAGTCACTTTTATCTTCACAGAGATTAAATAAAATTTTCTAAGTCAGTTTTGCTTAAGGAGCAGAATGCTTGGGGAACCATCCCGGACTCAGAAAGATGTATTTCCACTGAGTTACTAAAGTACTAAAACCATTGTCTCAATGTTTCTGAAAAAGAAGAAAACCTAAGTAATATGGAAAACATCTTTGGTTTTGTTTGTGTAATATATAATTTGTGAATTATATAGAACACATCTAGAACAGCACCAGTCCTTAGGAGGATATCTTAGTTCTGCCTCACAGGATTTGCACATTCAATGCACTTGGAAGTAGAGTGGTAAACAAAAGCTAACACCTTTTTTTTTTGTTAAACTAAGACTTCTATGCTCTACTTTAAAATGATTTAATGTGGAAATCCTGAGGGACAAAAAGCAAAGAAGGAAAAAGCAATTGGAAATAAAACCACAAGAAACAAGGGGGACCTTGGCAAAGGAGGTTAAAAAGATATAGAAAGAAAAAGAGAAGTGAAATATGTCTAGTGAGAGAGAAAGAAAAGGTAACTGCAGGGAGCACTAGAAATTCCTACTCGTGGGAACATAGCAGTTGCTTAGAAGGAAACAGCTGTACCCAGCGGAGACCCAGATTTGTCAGAGACTCTGAGGCTCTCTTGCCAGAGACTGGACCTGTCTTCCAAATGCCAAGGAAAACAGGGGTAGAAATGAAGAGAGCTTTTTGCCTTAAATTAAAAGCTTTGCCTTAAATAAAAGCTTTCAAAGGACTGACCTCCTTTCCCCTCTACTGTATGAAAAATAGCAAACTTTAGCAATGGCTGTTGGGCTCCCTTGTCAAAGACTTTGTTATAATGCAGCTTGGACAGCCACAGTGGATGAGCCCAAAGGGGGATACAAATGGAATGACATTTTTTTGTTGTGTTTTGGGTTTGAGTTTTTGTTAGAAGAAAAGCTCTTTAGCTTAGGTCTCTACCTAGGCTTTTTTCTTAACCTAGATATAAAAGTTTGGCTCCATGCTAACTGGCCAGCCAAACTGTGTTATAAGGTCAGGCCATAAACAAATTTAACAACTGTTGTTAATTAAATAGTTATTGTAGTATTGATGGGGTCAAACAAAGGGTATGTGTGGGAGGGGAGGGGAAGAGAGGGCCTAAGTGGCAAAAGGTGGGGGGAATCTTGGCTCCTGATTTAGAAGGCGTGAACAAGCAAGAACTCTGTGGAAAAGACCTCTGGGACATAACAATAATAGTTAACATTTTAAATTTTGGTGCAAATAATAAGCAATTAATAGCAAAGGGCAGCCCACATTCTCTCATTCATACTTTCATATGCTCTGAAACCATCTTGGTAAGTAAGATTTGGCTTTTCTCAAGCTGAAATCCTGTATCTACCTTTATCGGTGGTATCACTTTAACAGCAGTGCTTCATCAACATAGTAATGCCTCCCAGTGCCAGGATGTTGTTCAAGTTCCAGCTGGTTAAAAGAGCCGTTACAGAATGGGAATTCCAGTTGGAGATCTATGGAAGAGCAACAAGGGAAAAAAAAAAAGAAAAAAAGAAAGGACTACATTTAATTTCAATATTCAGAAATGTGCTTTCCTTGTCATGAAAGCGGGACCTTGCCTGCGTGTCTGCAGGCTGCCTTGCATACTGATTTTGTGTGTGCCTGGCTAAAACCGCTGCCTGTGATATGATCCGATTTCAACTCTGCAGAGGAAGGCAGGAGGAGCAAAATTTATGTTTCAGGTCTGTAAGGCATTTTAAAGTTAATCGGGTCCTTTGGGTCTGATATAATTTGCGTAAGATTGCTGTTGATGATTAGAATAGCTATTTAAGATTTTTGTTAATAGTCTGTTACATGGACCCAGTGGAAAGATTCCAATAACAGTCTGTTAGTTTTTCCCTGTCACATTCAGGTTACAGACCCTTCACAGATGTTGTAAATAGACATCAATACTAAAAGGGAATATTACACAAATTAAAATCATAAGTGTGCTCAAACTGCCAACACAGACGTTTTGTTAAAAACATCTGTCACATAAAAGCAAACATTTAAAGCCATTATATTTATAACAATTGTTTTCATTTTTAATATGTACTACATATTTTTCTTTTCTTCTGTTATTATATTGACTTGAATATTTTTTCCTAGACTTTAATACTTATTTTTTCCAACATTACTTATATCCTTGATCATATAAATAATAATGTGGACTTTTAATAAAAAGAAATAAATCTCAGTGGCTGGAAATCTAATAGATACTTGCACAATGAATGAGTCAACTGAGAATCCAACAGCATGTTCTCCAAAAAATATATAGTTATCAGATATTATAAAGACAAGCATTAAGCTGGATGTCTGTTCAATTACATCCAGTTATTTCATTCTGTTCTCGAATTAATTTCACAGGCAAAAAGGATAAATGACATATAGATGTCCTATTCTGTGCCTTTTTGTTGCATTACTGCTGATGCAGCTGTTCTAGTCGCACCAATATTCACCTTGACACCAGGCAATAGAGTCCCCTGAAGCTGGACACCCCGGGGGCACTTTCCTCCTGGAACACCTACCACACTGGTATTACCCATCCCATCCTTCTCCCCTTCCACTGCTTCTTGCAGTTTCGGGGTACATCCTCCATGATATCTCTTAGCCAAGGTGCTCTAGGCTTCTCTCACCAGTGTTGACCGTTTAGGCTGTTTCTACTACAAAGTCAAAGAGGGTTAGGAACCATCCATGCCCCCATTTACCCTGCTTACAGCTCTTCTCTCTCTCATAGGTTTGCTTTGGGCAGAGCTTGCCCTGGTTTAGCTGAGATAGAATCATAGGATTAATTGTCAGTCAGAAAAGCTGCATTTTAAGAAGACTGCAGGACCCAATTTGTTGAGAACAAAGTTGATAAGACACTTTGTTTTAGTTCATGGTCAGCCATGATACATGGGTTTCCGCAGTAATCAAGGTCTTTAGCAGTTTAGAGTTAGCCAGGTGCTAAGGCCAGGAGGAGTGAAAGCCAGGGCAGCTGACCCAAGCTGGCCAATGGAAGTATTCCATACCATAAACATCACACTCACTATAAATTGGAAAGTTTACTAGGGACAACCCTCTTTCTCAATGGCTGTCACCTCTGGAGGGTCTCACCCATCATTCTGCTCCTACTCTCTCACTTGTTCTGACCAATTGGCCAACTATAACTTTGTGTATTTTATATTAGTATTATTATTAATTGTAGTTCCTATTATTATTTCATTAAATCTGCTTTCATTTCAACCCAAAGGTCTCCTTTCCTTTTCCCAGTTCCCCTGCCCCAGGGGTGGGGAGGGGCCGTTGGGTGATAGAATGACTGACTAAACCAAGACACAGCTCAAACTTGTTATAAGATTATATAAATTCAAAGAATTGTCACAATTGGGAAGGCTCATAGAACAACAGTCTTGGTCTGGTTAAAATCAATACCTGCTGTTTTCTTTATTATCTGTGTTCTGAAAAGCACTTAAATATATGATCAGCTTTAAGTTCACACTTAGCTTTTCCTTAAGTCAGTGAGATATTTCTTGATATAAGGCCTTCATATAACTATACACAGTTGAAGAGCAGTTGTAGTCTCCTGAGACACTGTTTTTTGTATGGCACAGAGGGTGTGCTGGACCCGTTACAAATGTAAATAGACTCACAGCCTGTGGCCTGGGAAATTGTTGAACCAACTCAGACTCACAGAGAAAAGCCATGAAAAATGTAAATACTGGCTTCTGGTTCAACTCAAGAATGGAGCAGACCTCATGAAGAGATTAGAAAGATGTTCTGTTGTGTAGGACTGAATAAGCCTGGCCCATAGCATCATAGAAAAGTCAGTTGGAAGAGATGTCTGGAGGTCGCCTGGTCATCCAGTCCAACCTCACTCTCAGAGCAGGATCATCACCAGTGCTAGAGCAGCCCTTAGTCTGAAGGAACACTGTAATTCATTTTTCATCGCTGTGCATCAGAGTATCGTTACATTTTAAAAATATTATGTACAGCTTCTCCAGAATTGTCTTGCACATCAGGATCAGGCCCAAGTGACTTAATAAAGGCACTATACATTAAAAAGTGCAATTATTCAGATTGGAGTAAAGCCAAAACCAAAAGTCACTGGGCTTCCTTGAGCTGCTGAAACACAGTCAAGAGTCATTTTAGATAGTAAAGGGTATCCCTGTAGCATCCTGCTGCTGCAGCAGGGTTCTGGTTCACCATAAGTCCCATCATAAGTGTCTGTCATATCTGCCAACCCTGTATAGATGCCTCCTTATGGTACTAGGGAATCTCTCCTTATGGTACTAGGGAATCTCAGCTAGACACCTATATTTAGGCACCTGAATGAGCTCCATTGACTGTACTAAATACATTTCAGCTGACTAGAACAGGAGCTTACACAACAGGCTCACAGATAAACACCTGTGTATGAATGCCTAAAAGGAGCCAAATCCTACCTTGAGTGGCAAATCAAGAGGTTTCTGGAAGAAAAGGAGTTTTGAACATGGTTTTAAAGACTAATATGTTCATCATCCATCTTTATTGTGGAGATACATATCCCATATCCTTAATATTTCAAAGGAAATTATTAGGAGGCCATGCTGTATGAGCCTGGACTCTCAATCTGTTGCAGTAAATCAACCTTAGTCAGCCTAAAGCATTAGAATTTAAGCTTCTCTCACATATTCTTCAGGGTTTATGTGCTGTATAACTAACACTTAACTGTATAACAATTTTATTCTTCATTTGAGTATTTAATAATATTTGTTCAATTGTATTCTGTTGTTATTTTTCATTTATGAGAAGATATCTGAGAGGAACAATAAGATAGTGAATGTGCATAAAACGGATGAGCTATCACAATTTCCCCCCCAAAAAATGACATAATGTATTTTTAGGCTTTTTCAGTGGGAAAATGGGAACACAATGGGTCACAAATAAAGTGTTGCTCTCAGAGTTACTGCTTTTATGAACTGCAAACCAGAACCACCAGGCATTCCGGCAGTGTGTGGATAAGAACCATCAGTGTCAAGGCACTAAACTGACAGATTCCTGCAAAGCACATAGCCCCTAGGTACGTGACATGTATGGGGTCCTGCACTGGAAAATATACAATTCCTGCAATATGTCAGTTCCTCTATTTTCTGCTCATCTTATTTTTTGTGTGTACCTTACTTCAAGATACTTTATTTGCTGTGCTCTGCATTAGTCTGAGCAATCATTTCTCAGTCTGTGCATGCACTTAATTCATTTATTTCCATTATTTTGCTCTGTGAACATAGTTACTGCTATTTACGGCATGAGTCCTGTTACCATTGTTCATCCCTTCTCTTTATGAGCTTAAAAGTGCATGAATTCAGGCACTTTTCTCTATATGTCTTTCTAATTTAAAGCCAAATCAAGCCATTCTCTAGAATTTACTGTGTAAATCAGTAGAGATTTTCAGAGAACTGTTTTAGAGTGCATGTACATTCAAAATATGTGTTTACAGCTAAAGCAAAAATGTTTTTATTTTCTGGGGTAAATGAAAGATTGATGGAATGAATGAAAAATAATGGGAAGATTTAGCAGGAAACAAAATATGAGAATCAAATTGCTAGGCTATTTTTCAGAAAGAATGAAGTTGTAGCTGAGGGACAGTGTAGTAAGTGTAGGGGTCTGGGAGGTATTTTCCCCCTAAATGATTTTGTATTTAATTGCATTGAAGCTTTGCATTGCAACTCGACTCTGCTGAGATGGAGGTAAACTACCGTGGGGAAGAGCCAGCATGCAAATATTAGCTGCAAATCCACTGACACATCATCTTGTGGTAACTCTGTGTGCTCTCTTGCCTTGCAGAAAAGGGATCCTTTGAAATCTCTTGCCTCTCAGTGAAAGACAAGTTGACAGGTCAACAGTCCCTTAGTACCAGAGGGAGAAGGCTGTGCTGAGCTAGCAGAACGGCAAAACACATGCAGTAACTCTGTGCAGGTGGGAAAAACATAATCTCTGGTCTTTGGGGCTTGTTCTAGGTCCTTCCAATGCTCAGTAGGAACTTCCATTGCTTTTTCTAAGTGTTGGCTGAGACCCTCTGTGCGTAGATTTTCACAGCACTCAGATGCTGCTTCATGCACTCTCTGGCAATCATGGTCATGGTTTTGTAAACACTTTGTAGGATGCTGCCTTTGTGCTTAACCGTTGCATCTATGGCTAGTATCTTCCTTCGAGCATGCAGCTGCACAGGAACCTGTATTTATCCTTGTATTCATTGTGCTTTCAACAGTGTTCAGCTCTCTATAACTGTGTTGAGCCTTCTATTTATTATTTTTCTGTTGAAGCCTTTGTTCTCCTAAATCTTTGATCTCATGTATCTAAATATAAATATTCTCTTGATCATGGTACTCAGATGGCCAGAGGAAGGAACAGTCTTTGCAAATATGCATTGTGTCAGTATCTCAAAAATCAGGGAAAGTCACATTCATAAGGCCAAGCTTTATCCTCTGTTTATAAGACATTCAGAAGTAGGGAAGCTTCTTATCACTGCACAGAGCAGCTCTGCACGGGAGGAGAGAGGCTCCAGAGAAGGTTAAATCTGTGCTGGTGCGGGGCTGTGGTGATACAGTGGGGATGAACAGCTATGTGGGAGGACATGAAAGTAATGTAACCCTTTTCTGTTCCAGTTTCTTTCCCAGCAGAAGGCTGAGGTCCCTTATAATCTCCATACTGTGCCCTTGGGGTGAGAGTGGAGGATGAACTAAGTTCAGACAGGTGTGGCTGAGGAGTGCTGTGTCTTCGTGGTTTCTACAGGGTGGCTCTTAAACTAATCAAGGTTTATGGTCTCCCTCACAGGACAGCACCTATCTACATGGAGTGGGAAGGTGGAGATGTAGCTAGTGCCACTTACTGTAAAGCTGTGAACTCTCTTGAGCAAGAGACAGACTTACAACCTGTCTTAAAAATGCCTGAATGCTCTGGGAGCTAGGAAATGGTATGACTGAGCTGTTATTTCATAGGGGAGATTCAGAGGACAGGTTATTCCAGCTTCATGAATTCTGCTGTGGCACATTTATGCTTTCCTGTAGAGTGTCTCATACAAAGATGATCTCCCAGTTTATTTGGAATAAACAGAACATCAAATGTGACTAAAAGCCCACACTCCCCTCAAAATGTTACCTGATTACTTCTGATATGATAATAAATTAAATGTTTAACAAAATAAATATTTGAAGTTTCCTGTATGTGGTTTTTCATGCCCAAAAGCAAAAGCTGAGATCTGTTTCGTTAAGGATCTCTTTTAAACGGCTTGAATTCTAGACCCAGTCCCTTCTCTGGCATGAATTCCCACAGACGCTTATGCAAGCATGTCTGCTTCCATAAATTGTGGATCTGGCCCTACTTTTAAAGATAAAAGTTTTAAAAGACAAGTTTTAATTGTAGAGCAATTAGAGTATCTGTCCCCTCTGGGGAGATCCTAAGTCCCTGGGTTTTGTGTTTTCAACACCTACGGATTCTTTGTTATCCATGCCCTGGTAAAAAGGGAGGGAGCTCAGTGGCTGTGATCAGAATGCAGTGTTTGCAATGAGGAGATTCTAGTGATTTTATTTTACTTTAAAAAAACTACTAAAATTACTATGACCTGGTTGGCAATGACAGTGCCAAAGGGTGTTAGAGAAAAAGGACTCTGGTGACCTTCAGGACTTAGAGTTGTGGAGGGCATTGACAAGCCTGTCTGCTTTTTTCCCAGGAGGTTATAGCCCTCACATAGGGGACCTGCTCTCCCACACAGTATTTTCCCTAGCCGTGACTCAGTGTGCATGACATACTGGGCAGCACTAGTGCACTAGCTGTGAGGAAGGTGAATTGTTTTGTGCATCAGTGTACAAATTTTTTAAGTATGGCTGCTACAGAAATGTCAGCTACCTTAGGAGTTTGTAATGCAAAGTGGGTAAGAAGTTCGATCTCTATTTCTGTCAGTGTCCTGAATGAACTGTCTTTCTAGCATTACATATAGGATCCATATGGGAGTATGCTAGAAATCTGCATTGTGCCTCAACTCCCTTAGAGAATAATTTAATCTCTGTTCTGCCCTTATTCACATGCTGCCATTCAGGCTTTCCCCAAGCACCTCGTCAATGGAGAGTAAGTGCAGCGCAGGATTTGGTCCTTTCACTTCCATTTTTACGGTTTGTTCTTATATAAACACATTTCAAGGAGTTTTAACAAAAGCCGCATAATTCAAGACAGCTTTTGGCATGATGATAAGAACTGAAAAGAGAGCAGAAAAGATCCTTTCACTCTGATTTCAAAACAAAGGAGTAAAAAGTGTCTCAGACATCTGAGATGGGAAGGTCCAGAAAAGACTTCTTAGCAGCCCCCTACCTACATAAACAGTGAGACAAATGAGCCAGTATGAAATGCTGTGAAAAGCCATGGTAGCTCCAGCTTGTACTTTTTAGGGTCTTAAGAGGCTGAAAAAACCCACCACTATAAGCCTTGAGCTTGTTGGGAATTTGAACTTCTACACAAGAAAAGGTACTGTCTGCAAAAAGCAACACTGGAAAACACTGATTTGGGGGGGGGCAGAGAAAAAAAAAAAGACACTTTCTGTTTGGGATATTCTAATTAAAGGTTTCATTTGGAGTTATTTATTTAGCTAGTTAAGGGTTATTTAAACTCACTTGGAAAATTTTACTACAAGTTCTGTGAGAAAATAGTAGAGTCCACTTCATTGCCTAAATGTAACCATACCATTTTGTCTGAGATGTGCTGCTATATCTCACCTGGTTTCCAGCTGCTGCCCTAGACAGCCACTGGTCTGCCATAGCCCTGTGTCTCATCTGTCAGCCCTATGTGGATGTCTTTGGATAGTTTACAGCACCCCATCCTCCTTGGAAGCTGCAGCTGACCCTGACCAGTTCTTCCTTGCCACCTTTTTGAGGCCCAGAACTGAAACTCATTCACCAGTGTATGTTCGGTGGAAGTCAAAGGTGAAGTCAAAGAAATCTGACGTCCGTCTGGCTGTTCTGTCTGGTTTCCCATTTACCTGCTGAGCTAACTGCCCGATCTGGTTTGGGAGCCCTGTGTAACTACCTCTAGCTCTGCCATGAGAATGACCTACAGAATTAGCTTTACATACATTTCACAAGCTCTGGATGGAAAATTCAGAGCAAAAGCAGACAGATACCTGGACAGAATCCCAGATCTTTGGGAAGGGGTGTAGGGGGGAAGAATTCTGCAAGTTTTTTCTTCTTGGGAAGAGATAGACTGGGTATTGTATCCAGTGCACATGTCATTTTTACAAATGTTCTTGCATTAAGTAAGTATAACCATCCATAATATAAACTCTAAATAACCCACCACATGGTATGAATCTATAGGTAAGTAAAATTAGAAATGGTTTAAATGAAGTCTGCCAGAACCTAAAGTTTCCTTTTTTTTTTTCTTTTTCCTTTTCTTTTTTTTTTTTTTTTTTTCCTGTAATGGAAAGTAGAAAATTACTCTCCTGCACTCCTTACTTCTTCCAACTAACTTTCTGTTTGACCATGGGGTATTCAGGTGAGTGAAGATACAGAGGATTCATTGTAAAAGGTCCCATAGCCCATTACAACTTCAGACATGTGTGAATGAAGAGCTACACAAGAAAAGTAACCACTTCCTCCAACTATTTAAGAAAATCACAGAATCCCAGAGTCACAGAATGATATCTTGCCCATATGAACAGGACCAAAACATGCATATGTTTTACAACCCTGTTACCACATCTAATAGAACCTCATTCTTTTTAAGCACATTGCCTTAATAATGAGATATTTTGTTTTGTCTGAATTTCCATACTAAGGAACTCAGTGCTCTTTGGTCAGGGGCATACCTTGACTGTAGCAGTTTAGTTGAATTATGTTTTTTTAAATGCTTACCTGCCCAAAATATATTACACTAAATTAACAGAGCAGCAAAAAGAAAATTAAATTTGGATTAATTTTCATATTAAAGTAGTGGGATGTTAATTTATAATGACATTAAAAAGCAAATCACCTACAACAAGCACCAGGAAGTTGTCAGTAATTGAGAATTTTTTTTTCTATTTCAAGGACTATATTGTGAGGTACCTTCAGGGTCAGATACAGCTGTGCTCTGGTTGGGAGCCAATAATGTACAAATACTCCCATGTCATGCTGCTCCTCTGGCCAGTGTTAATGACAGCAGGGCAGCCATATCATCTTTACCATTCCTTAGAAGCATATGCCTGACTCTGGCCATCAAACAGCTCAACAGCTTTGGGGGTTTCTTTGTATTCACATTCCTTAATTTGTCTATAGATATTGCACATTTGATTGTCACGCACTTGATCGAAAAATGCTATATGAAAACAGGTAACACTAGATTTGGGGGGATTTGCATGCACTTCCATAGCTTTAGGCCCAATCCTGCAAACTTCAGCCACGGCTGAATTTAACAGCAGTGCATGACAATGTTTGAAAGATAAGACCATGCACCACACAGGCCCCTCTTTCTAGAGAAGTAAGCTTTGTATTTATAGCCTTTGCGAAAGAGCTATGGTCTTCATTTTTGCCTCTGGAAATAAAAAACAAAAACAAAACCTGAACTTCAATATTTCCACCAAATCTCCAAGGAAACTCCCATCTAAATTATGCAAACCATCAAGTTTATGGCTATGGCTGTTAAAGTCGGTTGCTGTCTAATTGTATTCATGCTTCAGCTTGAGCTGTAGGAAAGAGACTGAGCCATATTATAATTGGATTAAAAATATAGTGTGCCCCATGTAGAGACTCTGGTCCTCTCCCAGGACTAGATGACAGAGGGTTTTGGATGGAAGTGAACAGGCTGTCATCGCTTCTTCCTACACTGAAAAACTAACTGCAAATAGAAGATTTTTCTCCCAGGCTGACCCTATTTTTGCCTCGCATCCTCATCCCAGATTCTTTCAGCCATTTGTAAAAGATACAGCCTTCCTTCTTCTCTGATTAGGCAATGGTGAGACCCTGGAGTTCAGGGACTGTCTCTTCTGGAGCTTCCCCAGTATGAGCTGGTCAGCCTTCATGGCCCTATGTGGTAGTCACCAGCATTGCCGCAGCTGTAGGGTCTGTGATACGCTCCCGGCAGCAACACCAACCACAACCCCAAGAAAACCTGATGTTCACTTGAAAAGCGCCCTAGGCTAAAGGGAAGTCAGGGCATCAACTGAAAGTTGGAACAGATATCGTCTTTTCCAGTGTCTGTCAATCTGGACCCTGGCAAAAGGTCTAACTGGAGTAATAGCGCCCATTTAGAAGGCAACACCTGGTTTTTGTCTACACTGCATGGGATGAGCCTCCTCTCAAGCAAACTGCATTGGTACCAGCTTGGCTTAAGATCTCCTGCATGCCTCGTGGTACACCTTGCCCTCAGGTGTCATCATTATTCTGTGTAACCTTTTAATCTCAAAGTTTCTAAAATAGTGCAAGGCAAAGGCTGCAGCCCACCTGAGTTATGTTTTTGCAGACAGACAGTGAGGTCGATGTTTCATGCCCTGGACTGTGACATAAAAGCATATGCCAGAGTTTGAGGATGAAAAGCCTACTGGGATAGCATCAGGGAATGGTAGAAAATTGAGAGAAGCAAAGCTGGCACAGGCTTGACCAAAACTATGTCTGGGCACTGTCTTGAACAGAGCTATTACTAGATGATCTTTAAGGTCCCTTCCAACCCAAACCATTCTATGATTCTATGATTCTATGATTCTATGATTCTATGATTCTATGATTCTATGATTCTATGATTCTATTTGGAGAGGTTCAAAATAGAGTCAGGGAGAAAATAAACCAGTAAGTAGTGTGGGTAATCGAGGGTCCAGTACTGGAACTCACTCCTGGTCCTCCTTTCCTTAGCACCACAGAAATACTCAGAGATGGCATTGCACAGCTTGTGTCTGCTGCCAGCAGTTAACGTCTGCAAGCAAGGAAGTCCTGCCTGTAAGTCACACAGGGCCAAATGTTCCACATCACTGCTAAATTTAAGCTGTGATGCTTGTACACAGACACAAAGAGAGCTTGTGCTGCCTGCTGAGGGTCCTGTGCTGCCCTCTCAGTTCAGAGCAGTTCTCCAGCAGCACGAGCAGGAGTGGATGAACACACAGTAATTCAGCATTTCTCTCTGCCTGAAGCTGTGACTGCAAGCAGGGGCAGTTAGTTCTCCACCAGGATCTCCCTGGCCCATGTTCCCCAGCACCAGAAGTTCAGGCCTGCACCCACCTTCTTGCTGCTTCCCCAGGATGCGCCTGCTGCGAGTCCAGACGCCCCCTTTCTGACACAAGGGCTGAGCAGCAAGTGTGACGCAACCCACATATATTTGGCTGAGCACCTGATTAGCTGTTGGTGGTTTTGGTTTTCACCTCTGATGAGGGCAGTGCTAGGACCAGAGAGATGGCCATGATGGGATTCAGGTGCTTAATGTGTACTTATACGGAGATACAATCTTTCGTGAACCCATTTCTGTGGGTTCAAGCAAACGTGGTGTTTGTGCAGTCACTGCCAACAGCATCATTTCTCTACTGTCTTCCATTTCTTTCACACATGGCTTTCTGAAAGGACTGAATAAAATGAATTATATTACAGTTTTATTAAATAACTTTGTTTTATGTTAGTACATGCCTCAGGATTGCCAGCGTATGTCCCATTTCTGGGTATTTTTAAGCTGGAGTGGACAAGGCCCTATAAAAATCAAGCGGAAAACCATCAGAACTGTCAGAAGAGATGTCTTTCTGTGAAAAATGGTGACACTAACTGCTATCAAAACCAGCCTAAAACCACCTTCAAAAGGGCCAGGATTTTGCCTTAATGGTTTGAAGAAACCTTTGCCATTTAAATGTTCTCTGATTCTGTAAATGAGCAATGTTATTCATCTTAGGTCTGTCACATAAAGAAAAAAAAATAAAAAGTACATGTGATTTTAATCCCTTTGTTGGTTTATAAACTCCGAACTCGGGCAGGAGAGTCACAAATCCATGTAGACATCCCCAAGTGCTGACTTTTGCATTTGGATTTCTGATTTAGTTGAAAAAATATATAGAAAACTTGCATAGCCAGACAGTTCCCTATTGGGTAACACATCTGTACAGGCTCAAGAGCATTGTATATTTCTGCAAAGATCTGGAATAAATTGTGCTCAATGAATTGGCCCCTCATATGCTTGTTTCAAACAGCAGACTCGGATGAACTCACGTATCGTGGGAGCATCAATAGCAAAACAATGCCTCTTTGGTCAAATATAGCATCATAAATGTGGAAGATGTGTAGATGCAGAAATAAATAATTTTGGGGAGAGGGAAATATACTTAGAGAACAATATTAGTGACTGCAAGCTACATTCAGCTTCTCAGGCAAGTTTTGCATTTTGAAAACTCCACAATGACTGAAGAGAAGCAGCTTCTGTGGTTGGGATTCACCTGCCTCACCTCAGCCATCTAGAAAAGAAGTACCTGCTCTGAGCCATCCATCTAGAAACATCATTTATAGGGAGCGTTGTGGCAGTTTGACAATGGAATATGTTGCCCTTTGAGGTTGCTTCTTTCTTCATTGACAAAAGGGAAAATATACAGGACTCCCTTGAGACTGGGCCACTGGGGGTTTATCCAGCTAACATTAGGAATCTACTGCTAAATGTGTACTCAGCAGATCACTTACCCAGTCCACGTGCATAAACAGCAAGCCAGGGTACAATACTGATGGCAGATTTATTAGTGGTTTTGTTTACGTACCTTCATCCCCATATCACTCTGAAGGACTGACTCAGACTCTTTCATTAGATGAACAATGTGTCTTACCCATCTTATTCACCTGACCCAGCCTTCTTTCTTTAACAGTAGGACATGTGTTCACTGTTTTTCTCCCGTGGATGTAAACATCTCTTTGTTCGCAATCACTAACTCTTTAACCAACAGTCAGCCTCTCCTTTGGCTGCTCAGCTGAGCATTCACCCATATAAGCTGCTCACATGTTGCCATGCAGATTTCAAATGCGAAAGTTTGGTTTTCTTTCATGACTGGGATTCTGCGAGAGCAGGTAAAAACTGCACACAGATTTATGAATCCTGCTGTTCACCCAGCCTAATTTTTGGCTCTGCTTCAACCTCTTTCTCTTCCTGTTTTCCCAAGAACATTCCCCCTTTGGAAGTCAGCTTCGTTAATGCAAAGTTCAAAATTACCCAGAGACTCCCTCCCACCTTCCTAGCCAGCTCACGTCCTCGCTAGGAGCCTTGCAGGTCTGTCCCCACCAAGCCAGGCTCTTTTCCAGGCCCCCCTGGTCAGAGTCAGTTCCTCCGCCTGCCACCTGATATCCTGTGTGCAGCACAAACTCAAGTCCCTCAGCTCTTTTAAGCTCCATTTCCTCTCTCTGAACTCCTTGCTGAATTTAGGTGACCCATAATGTTTCCCAGAAGGTCCAATTATGAGTCTCTTGCTCTTAACACGTGAACCATCCTTCAGCACATCTGCAAAGTGAACTGTAGCTAGCACAGGTGAGACATGAGCCCGTAGCAACTCCCTTCCATGCCAAATAACGTGTATTTAGACTTCCAGAAAAACATAAACCATTCTCATATCCCCACTTCTAAAGACACAGGACTATATTTTTTGGTGAGTTTTAATAATAAATAAATAAATAACTAGTCCCACTTATTCCTGGCTAATATTAATATTGCTACTCTTAGGTTAGTTGTGCTAGCAGTCTGACAAACATCGTAAATTGGCAAAAGTATTGCTTAGAAAAGTAATCCCCAATCTCCTGTCACTCATCCTGCCTCACAGCAACCTGCCCTGTGTGAGCACAGCAGCCTGCATATCTGCAAAACGAGCTTCCCTGGGGAGGGAATCCATCTGAAGACTGTTTTTTTCCTGGGTAAGTTTAAACCCAGATCAGCTTTTCACTCCAGTTCTCTGCACAACTATAATAAAGGAGGAGGTGATGCAGGAGCAGGACTGCGAAGCGAGACTGGGAGAAGGTGGGACTGTGTCTTTCAGCACCAATGCCACTTTATACTGACTTTCAGTGTCCATTGAATGCAGCTTCAATTAGTTTATCTGATGTTGCCCCTAAGGAAAATGCAAATTGCATCTCTTTCAGAGATCCATAAAATTTTTAAAAATAATGCCGTTCTATGGTGGAAACTGTTCTGAGAAAAACACTGTCGATTAAGGCACTTACATTTTCTTCAGTTCCTGTCAGATTTTACTCCCCAGATTTTATGTGGAGCTCTTAGTGGTTTCAGAATTTTTTAAAAAAGAAGCTTTTGTGACTTATCATGGTTTGTAGTTCAAAAAAGTGTATACAGCATCTGAAACAGTTAATGCAGAATGATAAAGCTGTATTTCACTCATCCAGGAAAAATACCAGCCCTTTCTTTACTCCAACATCAACATGTTTACCACTGGGCTGGAGGGAAGACAACACCCTAGGTATACTCTTAAGAATAAAGTTATTTTGACCTGCAGGAATTTTCATTGCTATTACTCTCACAAACACAGTACAGATGTAGATATCAGGAGAAAGCATTTGAAAAGCCATAAAACTGCTACTCATTTTATCATCTACTTATAGTCTCTATATGATTGCCCCGTCTTTAGCTACAGCAGTGCATTAGTCAGCTGTGCTCAGCGCTGACACATCACAGATGAACCGCTTGCCGCTCCTGCGGTGCACTAAAGCTGATAAAACTCAGCAGCTGTTATTTTCACTGGCTTATGCAGTGCATAGTGGGTGTTCTGGTCACTTTATAAATATCACCTTTACACTTCCAAATGCTTATAAGCACATTTATTTCTAACAGAGTATCTCCACTTAGGTGCAATGTGTATTTAGTTGGTGTTATATAAAAAGGTCGATTCTGAGGGCAAAACAGAATGAGAGGCACGAGAATGAAAATATTTTTGTATTTGTATCTTAGGAACATACACCTAAATCTGGTCAAGTGTTCACCACAGGACAAACCACACTGGTGGAAGAGGCTGCAGCGCCCAGCTGCTGTGCCTGGTCCTCGGCTGCAGAGTCTGACCCCAGAGCTGAGCCAGCAGAACTGGCCACGTGGGTTGTCTCCACTGCGCCAGTGCAAAGCCACCCACCCTAATTCAGGTGTCCATAATTTTGTAAGTGAACTGGGCTAACTCTGTGCTTTTCGGACAAGGGACAAGCCCAACTGGGCCTCTGCAGGGACAGTAACATGTAGCAGGAGAATTGGAAGAGGTTGGAAAGGAGCAGTAGGGGAAATATGGTAGAGGTCTGCAAAATGCTGGCTGCCATGGAGAAGGCACTACTCGTCCCTTTCAGTACAAGACTGATGGGCTATAAGGGAGCCAGGCTGAAAACAAACCTAAGGAAGTGATTCTTCAAGCAGCAAGTAGGCATGGACTTTGCTGCCAAAAGACACTGGCTGCATGGGAGAGTGCACAAGCACTTGGAGAAGGATTCGCTATGGGTTTCTAAACAAAAACAACATCACAGGCATAAAAAAATGTCCCTAGTTGAGAATAGTCAGAGGCTGAGGGAACACTTTACAGCTTACTTGCCTGTTCTCATTCATCAACAGGCATCCCATTGTGACTACTGTTTTCCTTTTCACTGGGGGAGACCATGGACATGGTCCCCCATTGCCACAGTTCAGGCAGATGAGTTGCCTGTTTTGGGGACAGCTGAAAGGTAAGTATGCCCAAAATGCTGGGGATTAACTTTATTTAGGGAAAACACTGAGGGTATCCCCTGCTACTTTTGGAGTCAGAACATGCACTTGGGGTACCCTGAGCTAAACCAATGCAGTTGTCCTTAAGTTCAACATCCAGCCAAAGCAATGGACAGTTAAATGGCAGAAATCACATGCCTGTGCTCAAAATTATGCTCCTGAAAACTTCCGCTTGTTATCCATGAGCATTTTACATGGGTCTCTGAAATTTCAGTTTCTTGAGCATCTGTAATTGCTCAGGGCCTGGCTTATGCCTAAACTCCATTAATATACACTATATCTCTGCCTAAATACCCACAGGACTCATCCCTGAGGGGGGGGGAGGGGAAGGGAAGGGAAGGGAAGGGAAGGGAAGGGGGAAGGGAAGGGAAGGGAAGGGAAGGGAAGGGAAGGGAAGGGAAGGGAAGGGAAGGGAAGGGAAGGGAAGGGAAGGGAAGGGAAGGGAAGGGAAGGGAAGGGAAGGGAAGGGAAGGGAAGGGAAGGGAAGGGAGGGGAGGGGAAGGGAAGGGAAGGGAAGGGAAGGGAAGGGAAGGGAAGGGAAGGGAAGGGAAGGGAGTAAAAGAAAAAAGGAAAAGAAAAAAGAAAAAATAAAAAGGAAAAAGAATTTAAAAGAAAAAGAAAAAAAAAAGATGTAATTAAGATAACCTAATCAAGTTCAAATTAGATCAACCCATTCTGGGAACATGTGTAGCACGTGTCCTGGACATACAGTCTCTCCCAAGCCTGGTCACTGCCTAAGGTCCTGCTTCACCAGGGTCATCTCACCAGCACTGTAATGTGCCAGCAACAACCAACAGCAGTGCAGAACCCAGCCATTCCTGGTAAATCTCATATCACCAGCTGGGGACAAAGGCTTATGGACTCACAGCCACTCAAACTTTCTAAAAAATATTATCAGGTTTCATTGGGCTTTAGAGATAACTGCTACAAGATTTCAGCCTCCCCTTCCCCCCTCGCAGTCCAGACACTTGGGGGGATCTGCACCACCAAACGCTCCAGCACTATATCTGCAAGGCCTCATCGCGATGCCAGTGGCAGGTGCCAACTCAAACAAGAAACAGTGAGCATGGCACAGGTGGGGGAAATGGGCTTCTCCCTGTGCACCGAGGGAGACGGAGCGGCGCGTGGCACCAGCCCGGCAGCCCCTCCTTACTCGAGAGGCACCGAGCCGGGACGGCAGACCGCTGCAGGTGCAGAAAAAAGCCACAGAGCTTGAGTCTCCCCACAGATTTCCTATGTTCCTTCCAAAGTCACAATATTTTAATTGATATTTCTTGTGAGAATTCAACAGGTGCAACATAAATCCCACGGATTGTGCTGAATCTCACAAAACCTTGACTTTCATTTTGGAAGGAGTAGGGGGGCAGAGGAGTTTTCTTGCTCTTTGGGTTTTTAGCCTTGAGCTACATGAGACAGAAAAAATGCTGTATTTGCTCAAAGTGCTGCCAGATTAAAATAAGCAGCTATTCATCTTATTTTTCTGAAAGGATGGTTAACTTATTGAGAAAAACTCATTGGCTGTAAAAATACATTCAATTATAGCAGAATTACAGTAGGGACAAACTTGGCTTTTCCTTATACATCTTGGAGTGGGGTGCAAAATCTCCTACATCCATTTCTGCCCCTTCAGACATACTTGGCAAAGCAGATGGGACAGTAACAGTGTCAGGAAGAGAACCTCTGGATTTATGGATAGACACTAGAACCCTGTTAAAAACAGTTAACAGACCCATTCTGCCATAATTTTAGTTAGGAGGTGAGAGGCTCTAGTGGTAACGAAGGTAGATGTCACAGCATATGATTTCTTTAGCATTAAGTCATTATGTATCTCTTCTTGGTTTACTGCCTACTTGACCAATGGCTCAGTATCTTCAGGGCTCCATATGGTACACAGATAAACAACAAGCAGATAGGGAGGCAGATGTTGGAAATATAGACTTCCACTTCTTGTTTTTGCAATTGTCTGTGTATAGTATTTCTCTAATAAAATTCTTGATAAGGGTTTGTAAGAGAGTTTGGAAATTTGTATGTTTTTCTATTAAAAAGTTTTATAAAATCTTAATCCACCCCAAAACTTCTGACCACCTAAGAAAACCATATTTCTAGCACTTAGAAAGTAAGCAAGCTGATAAACTGCAACTCTGTGTGCTCTTATCCACACTCCTGCATGCATTTCTCTGCTCTTTTACCTCATTTTCAGTTTGGTTTGAGTACCTGGCACAGGTCCTGCACTGATGTCAAGCTTCTTATAGTCCCTTATAAGAAGGAACAGAGGTCTAGCTGCTGACAGATGTCTATCAGCTGATGGATGAGGTTTACACCTTTAGGAAAAAAAAAGTCTTAAAATCAATACTAATACTCAGCACCACAACAGTAGCAACAATAAAACTGCTGGTATTAGTAATGTAATGCTAACATTGGTAATAATAACAAAGAACTTTACTGAGTATATACTGAATATCTTTAAATCCTACAATACTAATTTCACTTAGCACAGTGAGACGTGATTTTTAAAGGAGAAATAAGAAACTAGGTAGAAGGCACAATCCCTCCATTCTTTCCATTACACATACCAAAGGGGAAGAAATGGTGCTTTGTTTTCCCACAGAAAATCTAAGATTTTTCACTGAGGATGAAAAGTTGAAATCCCAAAAATTTTTGTAAGTTAAAATCTAAACCAACCCAAAATACAAAATATTAACACAAGCAAAAGATTATCTTACTCCTCCTTGGTGCCTTTTGTCTATACCCTGGCTTAAAAGCAGACTGAAAAAAACCACATAAAAAATAAAAGAAAACTTCAAAATAAATACTCAGGTGTTTAAATGCATTATTGTGACTTTGTAAACTTTTTTCCTGATTTTTAAACAAAAAATTTTTCAAATGGATGTTCTCCAACAGACAGTGCATGCATGTGAATCCAGAATTTTTGACAAAAAGACAATTTGAGGGAAATTCCTGCTTAATTCTAAGTTATCTTTGCCCTCCTCTAAAAGCCTGAGGAACATTAATACCTGCCTTTTTTACTGTACAGGCCCCAAAACACATCACCGTGGCAGTCAGCATCATTATCCTCATTTCCCGTAGTGGAAGACTGAATGACTTGCCCCAGGAGAAGCAGCAGACCAGCCATGGAGCTGAAATGAGAACTTTCCCCTGCTAGTCCCAGCTTGGTGCTCTTTGGTCTTTGCTGTGTGACCAAAAAATGGGTCTCTGAACTGATAGTTTATCTCTAGCCCTGAGATGGGATTCATATACACAGAATCACAGAATAGTAGGGGTTGGAAGGGACCTCTGGAGATCATCTAGTCCAACTCCCCTGCCAAGGCAGGTTCACCTACAGCAAGTTGCACAGGACTGCATCCAGGTGGGTTTTGAATATCTCCAGAGAAGGAGACTCCACCACCTCTCTGGGCAGCCTGTTCCAGTGCTCTGTCACCCTCACAGTAAAGAAGTGTTTCCTCATGTTTAAGTGGAACCTCCTTGTGTTCCAGTTTGTGCCCGTTGCCCCTTGTCCTATCACTGGCCACCGCTGAAAAGAGTCTGCCCTCATCCTCTTGACACCTGCCCTTTAGATGTTTATAAACATTAATAAGGTCTCCTCTCAGTCTTTTCTCCAGGCTAAACAGACCCAGCTCCCCCAGTCTATCCTCATAAGAAAGATGCTCCAGCCCCTTGATCATCTTTGTTGACTTCCACTGGACTCTCTCCAGAAGTTTCCTATCTCTCTTGAAGTTGGTGGCCCAGAACTGGACACAATATTCCAGATGTGGCCTTGCCAGGGCAGAGGAGAGGGGGAGGAGAACCTCCCTCGACCTGCTGGTCACACTCTTCTTAATACACCCCAGGATACCATTGGCCTTCTTGGCCACAAGGGCACATTGTTGGCTCATGGTCAACTGGTCATCCACCAGTACTTCCAGGGGTCCTTCTCCGCAGGGCTGCTTTCCAGCAGGTCAGCCCCCAACCTGTACTGGTGTCTGGGGTTATTCCTCCCCAGGTGCAGGACCCTACACTTGCCCTTGTTGAACCTCATCAAGTTCCTCTGCGCCCAACTCTCCAGCCTATCCAGATCTTGCTGAGTGGCAGCACAGCCTTCTGGTGTATCAGCCATCCTTCCAGTTTAGTGTCATCAACAAACTTGCTGAGGGTACACTCTGTCCCTTCATCCAAGTCACTGATGAATATACTGAATAGGACTGGACCAAGTACTGACCCTTGAGGAACACCACGAACCACAGGCCTCCAACTAGACTCCGCACCACTGATTAAAACTCTCTGAGCTCTGACATGGAGCTAGTTCTTCACCCACCTCACTGTCCCCTCATTTAACCCATACTTCCTAAGCTTACCTATGAGGATATTATGGGAGACAGTGTCAAAAGCCTTGCTGAAGTCAAGGTAGACAACATCCACTGCTCTCCCCTCATCCATCCAGCCAGTCATGCCATCATAGAAGGCTATCAGATTGGTCAGACATGATTTCCCTTTACTGAATCCATGTTGACTATTCCTGGTAACCTTATTTTCCTCTACATATTTAGAGATGGCCTCCAGAATGAACTGTTCCATCACCTTTCCAGGGATGGAGGTGAGGTTGACTGGCCTGTAGTTTCCTGGGTCCCCCTTCTTGCCATTTTTGAAGACTGGAGTGACATCAGCTTTCCTCCAGTCCTCAGGTACCTCTCCCATCCTCCATGACCTTTCAAAGGTTATGGAGGACAGGTGGACAGGAGGTCATACCTGATTTTGGAAGAGATGGTGACAGTAAAGCCTTGCTCTGAGAGGCAGGAGAAAGACCAGCACTTTTCCAGAGGGAATTACTGTGAGATGTTCTGCAAAGTGACTGAGGCAATGTAGGGGGGTCCAAAGAAAGTGCGACCAGGCTCCTCCTTCTTCATCTCCCCCTAACAAAGCAGATCTATCTGTTTAGAAAGAACACAAAGCTACGAGAATGTTACCTAAAGTTTAACTAGGGAGCAAATGGAAAGTTTAGATAAAAGTCTTTCAAGGAAAACTAATGAGCAGAATTACAGTAGAAACAGTTGCTATATGGATAAGGCAAAATATCTGACAAGGAAAACATCTCTGAGAAGAAAGTACAAGGGCAGAGCTATTATAGCCTCTGAGGCCTTTTCCCTCAGACTTCTTATTTTATAACATATTTCTAAAACACAACACCCACAACTGTTTTTCTTCATCTATCAAAGCATAAAATTGCCAGTCCTTTGACCTAACTTAAATGAAGGAAGTAGCAATGTTAGGTTTAATTAAAAACAGCAAATATTTGTACAGCTGTCCCTGGTTTCACAGCACAGAAATAGGTTTAGCATCAAATCTTACAGTTTTAAGTCCTCTGGGAACCATATACAAAAACATATAGGATCTTTCTGGATGACTTGCCAAAGCCAGAAATGCCTTTTTTTGGAGTTATTTCAGGTGGGGCTCATTCAGCCTTCCCATTTCCAACCCACTGTTTTCCTACTTGAGATTTTTTTTCTTTTTTCCATGCTCCAAACACGGTACTGTCAGCTTGACAGGTTTGGATGCAGTTGATGCATATTGGGGTTGTGAATAATAATAGTAATAAAACTGAGGGTAGACTGAGAAGTTTTGACTTATCAGCAGATGTAGCTTTTTGGTGGAAACCCTGATGGCCAGACCCAACTGGGCGTTTCCAGGGGTCTCTGTCTCTCAGTGTGGGTGTCACTGGGAGGCACCTGGCGCGGGATGCAGGAGCATAAACCAGATCGACGCCAAACATCCCTGAAACCAGGAGGGGTTTGGAATGAAAGGTTTCAGTCCTGGCCCTTACTCTTCTTTTAAATTACACGTCGAAACATGTAAAATCTTTCAGCATGGCGCTTTATAATGCAGCCTCCAGAGGGCTGACTCCACGCACACCCCACCCCCTGGAATGGGCCAACCTTGGCAAGCCTGGGCCCAACAGGGACCACAGGAGGATTTACACTGCCACGTGCAAAAGGCTTGGCAGTCCCAAGCTCTGCTCCTACCCACCCATCCCTTCCGGCGACCCGCAGGTTTTAACCTGCTGAAGCCAGCCCCGAGGGCTGGAGATGTGGGTGGGGTGGGTGGCCACCCACCACGGCCAGAGATAAGAGGGAAGAGGGAGGGAAGGGGCCAAACTGGGTTTGAAAAGCCGCACCCAGGTCTGGAGCAGGAAGGGAGGCGGGAAGGCTGATGGCCCATACAGCCGCTCTGCTTGTGTCCATCGAGCACCAGGCAGGGGCTCTCCGCACCCTCCAGGCTGCCGCAGCCCCCCATCCTCCCAGCAGACCCCCAGAGCCTTGCCACACCCAAACCTTGAGTGCCGGCAGGTCCAGCATAGCCTGGCCCAACCCGGGAGAGAAGACAGAGGTGTTGGAGCCTGGTGGGGCTCAGGAACTGGAGGAAGAGAGAAAAGCCCAAGGAAGAAGTCCTAAGGAAGTAGAAGAGAGCAGAGACCTGTCTTCTCTCAGCCCAGGTGAGCCCAGGCCAGAGAGACTGGCAAGGCGTGAGACGCTTCGAGAGACGGCTCTGCGCAGCAAGATGTCCCGACTAGTAGAAGCCACTTCCCGGCTTGTACAAGTAGAACAGACTCTCCTGCTGCCTCTCCTACAGCAGCATCCTCTTCCTCTCCACCCAAAAGTAAGTAAGAGACAGAAGTACACTTATCTTGGACTTTTGGCAGAAAGGCAGTGGATTGCACCCATAATTGCACGTGCTGGGTGCCATGCAGACTGGCAGAGTTTCATTTACATTAATTTTCAGTTAAGTAACTGAAACCTACAGCCTGCAAAACAGAAAGCTACGGACAGTTCAGTGTAGTTGCATAACAGGGGTTCAGGGGATAAAAACCCTTTTTGGCAGAATGAAGGCTTACTGACACGCTGAGTAGCCTAGAAAGATTATTTAGAGCTTTTCCAGAAGCCAGCTTTGTATGTCTAAATTTCTAGAAATGCACGTAAAGTCTTAAACTATAAAGTTATTCTGCAGTTCTAAAAGAGCCAAAAAATAACACAAGATGCAGACATGTCCGGTACCTGCAAGTGAAACATGTCTGACCCACAGAGCCCATGGCACACTATACATAGTGTATGAGAACCAGTGAACATATACCTGAAAAAATCCTTGATTTTCCAGTAAATACAATGGTTATGCATATTACCGCAGGAAGAATTCCAAGAAAAAGCCTAGGTATGGCCTTGCAATTCATGGGTTTGGTTGTTGGAGTCCAATATGTCTCCTATGTCTTGTTCCAAGTCAGTTCACTTTGGCACTGCCCAAAATGCCTTTTCCTTATGATGAGTCTTGGGTTTACCATGTAGAAAAAGACAATAGTTCTTACTCAATTTTTAGTACCAAAGGTGCAGGCCACAGAAAACCCATTAGTAGTAGACATCAGTTGCTGGGCCAGCTGAGCTAAAACTAGAATCTGCTCTTTTACTTTTATGCCAACCTTCCCAGCACAGACCAGCACAATGTGGGAAGCCGGGGATACTGGAGCAGCAAAGATCATAGAATCATAGAATGG